>NC_092709.1:52486098-52712986 GCF_047496885.1 Scyliorhinus torazame | reverse complement strand
GGCCGATCTTCGCGATCTATCATTTTTGCTCACCTTTAATGCGACAGGTGAGCCTGCTTGGTCCTCACGATCTCACTTGCTTTGTCATTCAATGTTACATTTCTGTATGGGTTGTTCATCAGAGGTCCTGGAGCTCACACCAGCACTGCTTTGTCCTGCCGTGGACCCTCCTGCGAAGCTCTCCAGCAGATTCAGTTGTGAGATCCTGGCCTGTTTGTGCCTCTGGCCTCTCCTTAGTCCAAAAAGATCCATCTTCAGTTCTTCACACAGTCCTATTGCTTGCTTGCTAGCAGCTACAAAATGGAGGAAGCTCTCTTGGGGAAGTGAGGGGGGCAATCATTAGCAGCACAGCTGTATAAAAGGAGCTTAGCAGTGTGGTACCGGCTAGAAAGGGGACCAGTAGTGAACTATTGGCCCTGTGAACATATTCTTGTAAATAAGGTTACTTTCTGCTTGAATCTACAAACTTGTGCTGGATTCTTCGTGGCCCTCACAAAACCCTCCTCAGTAATTTCGCTGACGTGATGTCAGTATACCGGGCATGTTACCTGCTCCCAGCCAATGCTTCTGACGGGAAGACTCCATTGATTGAAAAACAAAATCTGCTCCTGGAACAGTGCGCTGACGTACGGAGGAGGCGGTCTGCCCCACTGGGTTCCGGGTCTGCGCACTGCTATATCCGGCTGAGGGAGCACGCATGCACGGGACAGCCATCATTCTTGAAAGCCTGTCGCAGCTGTCACTTTAAAAGGCAGTCGTGGCCGTTGGACACTTCTTCCCGCAATCAGGAACACTGTGACCTATCGCTCAGCGACCCTCCCGACACCTGCCCATGACCCACCCATGGGTCGCGACCCTGAGTTTGAAAATGACTGCTCGAATTCACCCTAATACCTTCTCCAATATTTCTCTGTGGTTTTGTCAATCCTTAAATCTCGTTGATTATGGAGGTGCACTTTTTCCTCCTTGTTATCTCCCAGACAGGCCATATTGTCAAAGCTAAAGGATGATACATGTAAAGGAAAGAGTTAATATCAGAAGCATACACGATGCTGATGTAATAGTGTTAGATCACATGACTTAGAAGTGAGAGAGATCTAGGGGTGAGTTTCCCACTGTTGGGATTCTCCATTCCGCTGCAACGCACCCCCGTCCACGGGTTTCCGGGAGGCGTGGTTGGCCACAATGGGAAATCCCATTGGATGGTGGTGGGAGCGGAGAATCTCGCTGCCGGCGACAGTTCGCCGTCGAGGAATACACAGCTGGGGAGGTGGTGAATTGACCCCTTGAAGAAAACAGAAGATTTTATCTCATATCAAGTTCTAAGTACTTGCTGTAAATAATTAGATCTGGTTAAAAATACCACGGACTGGAGCAGCATACTTTTGGGAGACTAAACAAACCCCAAACACCATCTAGGCCGCTGGGACACATCAAAACAGTACTTAACTTGTAAATGTGATCAACAATGAGGAAGACATAGAAAGATTGGTTGACTACGAAGGAACATGGCAAATTATATTCAACACAGAGAAGTGTGAGGTGATACATTTTGGTAGGGAGAATGAGGAGAGGCAGTATATTTGGAATGGTACAATATTAAAAACAGCACAGGAACAGAGATACCTGCGGATACATTTTTAAAAATAAGTTTAGAGCACCCAATTCATTTTTTCCAACTGAGGGGCAATTTAGCGTGGCCAACCCATCTACCCTACACATCTTTGGGTTGTGGGGGCGAAGCCCACGCAAACACGGTGAGAATGTGCAAACTCCACACGGACAGTGACCCAGGGCTGGGATTGAACCTAGGACCGCTGCGCCATGAGGCAGCTGTGCTAACCACTGCGCCACCGTACTGCCCAATACATGTACAAAATTCTTTAAAGGTGGCATGAAAGAAGCGCGTGGAATTCAAGGCTTTCTATATAGAGTCATAGAGGCTAAAGGCAAGGAAGCTAGCTCGACCTTTACAAAACAGATTATTCCACATTTGGATTATTGTATTCGATACTCGGCACCACACATTCGAAAATATGTCAAAGGACAAAGGTCAAAGGACGGTGTCATGATATGCAGACATGCACATAATGAGATACAGACAGGCAGCGAATGAGCACAGAGAACAGGACACAACCAATCAGGCAGAACACTTGGGGGTGGTTTCCCACTATAAAAGGCACGAGGCACCCACACTCCACCTCTTTCCACTGGGGACATCTACAGAGTGAGTCAGGGTGTATATATCACATAACACCTCCAGCACGTGGCTAAGAGCTAGTCTGGTTCAGTCAGACAGAGTAATCACACTTGGGTTAGCAGAGAGTCGAACTCACAGAGAACTGTGCTAACTGTGTGACAGGTTCAATAAATCAAATTGAACTAACTTCAAGGTCTGGAGTCTATTTCAGTCATAGCTGCATCCAGTTGCAGCCCGTGTTATCTCAGTGTGCTTAACACGACAGGTGGCTAGCACTGCTACCTCATAGCGCCAGGGGCCCAGGTATGATTCTGGCCTTGGGTAACTGTGTGGTGTTTGCACTTTCTCCATGTCTGCGTGGCTTTCCTCCGGGTGCTCTGGATTCCTCCCACAGTCCAAAGATGTGCAGGTTAGGTGGGGTTACGCGGATGGGGGGAGGGGGGGAGTGGGCCTATGTAGACTACTTTTTCAGAGGGTTGCTGTAGACCCAATGAGCCAAATGGCCTCCTTCTGTACTGTAGTAATTCAATGGACATGGAGAGAGTGTAGGAGAGATTTAAAAGGATAGTACTAGGGATGAGGACTTCAGTTCTGCGTACAAACTGGAGAAGCTGAAGAAAATTACAGCAGCTATTCAACTGCCGCATGGTACTAAAAGAAACGTACATTTATATAGCACCTTTAACATAGCCGAAGATTCCAAGCCAATTCACAGGAGCATTATCAAATGATTTGACACTGAGCCACATAAGCAGATGTTAAGACAGATGGATCAAAAAACGGAGATCTCAAGGAGTCTCTTAAAGTAGGAAAGATCAGTACAGCGATGGTTAGTTTGAGGGTGGTAACTTCATGGCTTAGGGCTTAGGTACTTGAAAGAATGGCCCTCAGTCATGGCCTACATAAAATTAGGGAGCATCGGAGGCCAATATTGGAGGAGCATAGATATCTCAAGAGGGTTGGAGGGCTGAAGGAGGTGACAAAGGTAGGAAGGCCATGGATGGATTTGAAAACAAGAATGAGAACTTTGAAATGGGGGCATTGCTGAGTTGGGAGCCACTGTAGGCCAATAAGCCGAGTTTTGATGACTGCACAGGACGTGGTGTGAGTTAAGATATCAGCAGCAGAGCTTATGGACTGCGGAGGATGGGAGGCTCGACCCGCCGGGTCGGAGAATCGCCGGGGGCTGGCATGAATCCCGCCCCCGCTGGTTGCCGAATTCTCCGGCACCGGAGATTCGGCGGGGGTGGGAATCACGGCGCACAGGTTGGCGGCCCCCCCCCCCCCACCCCCCCGTGATTCCGGATGGGCCGAAGTCCCACTGCTAGAATGCCTGTCCCACTGGCATGGATTAAACCACCTCTCTTACCGGCGGGACAAGGCAGCGCGGGCGGGCTCCGGGGTCCTGGAGCGGGGCGATCTGGCCCCGGGGGGTGCCCCCACGGTGGCCTGGCCCGCGATCGGGGCCCACCGATCCGCGGGCGGGCCTGTGCCGTGGGGGCACTCATTTCCTTCCGCCTTCGCCACGGTCTCCACCATGGCGGAGGCGGAAGAGACTCCCTCCGCAGCGCATGCGCGGGGATGCCGTGAGCGGCCGCTAACGCTCCCGCGCATGCGCCGCCCGGCAATGCCATTTCCGCGCCAGCTGGTGGGGCACCAACGGCCTTTTCCGCCAGCTGGCGGGGCGGAAATCAGTCCGGCGCGGGCCTAGCCCCTCAAGGTGAGGGCTCGGCCGGTCAAGGGGTGGAGGATTCCGCACCTTTGGGGCGGCGTGATGCCAGACTGATTTGCGCTGTTTTTGGTGCCGGTCAGCGGACATCGCGCCGATACCGGAGAATTTCGCCCAAGATAAGATTTTCAGCGGCAGATAAGCTGAGAAAAGTGATTTTAAAGAAATGAACACGGGCAGTCTAATGATGGCATGGATATGTGTTTGGAAGCTCGTCTCAGGATCAAATAGTGCACCAAGGTTTTGCATTCCAGATGCCTGAAATGTCTATTTTTGTCTCTCCACAGCTGCTGCCAGACTTGTTGAATATTTTCAGCACTTTCAACTTTTTGTCCATTCCGGCTGCACAGTTGCAATGCACCTTCTAGCTTCATTGCTGGGAAAAAGCAGGCTAGAAAAATGTGCAAATGTGGCCGAATACATAGACCAATGTCTATAGATGTAAAGAATGGCAACTCAGGTGGGTTAGCATAGCATTATAGGGCAGCACGGTAGCATTGTGGATAGCACAATTGCTTCACAGCTCCAGAGTCCCAGGTTCGATTCCGGCTTGGGTCGCTGTCTGTGCGGAGTCTGCACATCCTCCCCGTGTGTGCGTGGGTTTCCTCCGGGTGCTCCGGTTTCCTCCCACAGTCCAAAGGTGTGCAGGTTAGGTGGATTGGCCATGATAAATTGCCCTTAGTGTCCAAAATTGCCCTTAGTGTTGGGTGGGGTTGCTGGGTTTTGGGGATAGGGTGGAGGTGCTGACCTTGGGTGGGGTGCTCTTTTCCAGGAGCCGGTGCAGACTCGATGGGCCGAATGGCCTCCTTCTGCACTGTAAATTCTATGAAATTGTGGAGTCACAGCCGGATTCATAGTATTCATGAGCGGAGAAGAAGGGGAAAACAATTGAAGGGAAATAACTTTTCAGCACAATGCAATTATATTTAATGGCATTAAATTGAATCAAAGAACGTTTATGAAATGAAATCCTTGTATATTGGAATTTGTATACTGGTGGTTAAGAACATTGTCTAACATGTCATTAAATAATTGGAATTTAGAATAATGCTTGTAGGAATGACTGCTGTTACAGTGAACAGTCTCTGTAAGGATATCTTTAAACCCAGGCAGGGAGTATCTGTACCATTGAGTTATCATGACAACGTTTTAGCTTTTTCTTTGCTGTGGGAGCTTCAGGAAATATGTGTTAAATGCAGCAGGGTATGCGGTATGTTGGAGAGTTCTATATTAAAGAGAGAAGGTTTCTTTTCCGACTATATATAGCAATCAGCACACGAACATTTGTGGAGCTTTTCACTGGCAGAATTGCAAATGCATCATGCATGGAAATCATTTTCAGCCGAAGTAGTGAATGCATAAATCATTAGCAAACATTTACAGCACCAACTGACCAAAAGAATTGTTACAAACATACAAACAAGTGAACATGTGAACATAAGAACTAGGAGCAGGAGTAGGCCATCTGGCCCCTCGAGCCTGCTCCACCATTCAATGAGATCATGGCTGATCTTTTGTGGACTCAGCTCCACTTTCCGGCCTGAACACCATAACCCTTAATTCCTTTATTCTTCAAAAAACTATCTATCTTTATCTTAAAAACATTTAATGAAGGAGGCTCAACTGCTTCACTGGGCAAGGAATTCCATAGATTCACAATCCTTTGGGTGAAGAAGTTCCTCCTAAACTCAGTCCTGAATCTACTTCCCCTTATTTTGAGGCTATGCCCCCTAGTTCTGTTTTCACCACCAGTGGAAACAACCTCCCTGCATCTATCCTATCTATTCCATTCATAATTTTATATGTTTCTATAAGATCCCCCCTCATCCTTCTAAATTTCAACGAGTACAGTACCAGTCTACTCAACCTCTCCTCATAATCCAACCCCTTCAGCCCTGGGATTAGCCTAGTGAATCTCCTCTGCACACCCTCCAGTGCCAGTACGTCCTTTCTCAAGTAAAGAGACCAAAACTAAACACAATACTCCAGGTGTGGCTTCACTGACACCTTATACAATTGCAGCATAACCTCCCTAGTCTTAAACTCCATCCCTCTAGCAATGAAGGACAACTTTCCATTTGCCTTCTTAATCACCTGTTGCACCTGTAAACCAACTTTTTGTGACTCATGCACTAGCACACCCAGGTCTCTCTGCATAGCAGCATGTTTTAATATTTTATCATTTAAATAATAATCCCTTTTTTCTGTTATTCCTACCAAAATGGATAACTTCACATTTGTCAACATTGTATTCCATCTGCCAGACCCTAGCCCATGCAATTAGCCTATCCAAATCCCTCTGCAGACTTCCAGTATCCTCTGCACTTTTTGCTTTACCACTCATCTTAGTGTCATCTGAAAACTTGGACACATTGCCCTTGGTCCCCAACTCCAAATCATCTGTGTAAATTGTGAACAATTGTGGGCCCAACACTGATCCCTGAGGGACACCCCTAGCCACTGATTGCCAACCAGAGAAACACCCATTAATCCCCACTCTTTGCTTTCTATTAATTAACCAATCCTCTAACCATGCTACTACATTCCCCTTAATGCCATGCATCTTTATCTTATGCAGCAACCTTTTGTGTGGCACCTTGTCAAAGGCTTTCAGGAAATCCAAATATACCACGTCCATTGACTCCCCGTTATCTACCACACTGGTAATGTCCTCAAAAAATTCCACTAAATTAGTTAGGCATGACCTGCCCTTTATGAACCCATGCTGCGTCTGCCCAATGGGACAATTTCCATCCAGATGCCTCGCTATTTCTTCCTTGATGATAGATTCCAGCATCTTCCCTACTACCGAAGTTAAGCTCACTGCCCTATAATTACACGCTTTCTGCCTACCTCCTTTTTTAAACAGTGGTTTCACGTTTGCTAATTTCCAATCCACCGAGACCACCCCAGAGTCTAGTGAATATTGGTAAATTATCACTAGTGCATTTGCAATTTCCCTAGCCATCTCTTTTAGCACTCTGGGATGCATTCCATCAGGGCCAGGAGACTTGTCTGCCTTTAGCCCCATTAGCTTGCCCATCATTAGCTCCTTAGTGATCACAATCCTCTCAAGGTCCTCACCTGTCATAGCCTCATTTCCATCAGTCACTGGCATGTTATTTGTGTCTTCCACTGTGAGGACCGACCCAAAAAGCCTGTTCAGTTCCTCAGCCATTTCCTCATCCCCCCATTATTAAATCTCCCTTCTCATCCTTTAAAGGACCAATATTTACCTTAGCCACTCTTTTTTGTTTTATATATTTGTAGAAACTTTTACTATCTGTTTTTATATTCTGAGCAAGTTTACTCTCATAATCTATCTTATTCTTCTTTATAGCTTTTTTAGTAGCTTTCTGTTGCCCCCTAAAGATTTCCCAGTCCTCTAGTCTCCCACTAATCTTTGCTACTTTGTGTGCCTTTTGCTTCAATTTGATACTCTCCCTTATTTCCTTAGATATCCACTGTCGATTTTCCCTCCTTCTACCGTCCTTCCTTTTTGTTGGTATAAATCTTTGCTGAGCACTGTGAAAAATCGCTTGGAAGGTTCTCCACTGTTCCTCAACTGTTTCACCATAAAGTGTTTGCTCCCAGTCTACCTTAGCTAGTTCGTCTCTCATCCCATTGTAATCTCCTTTGTTTAAGCACAAAACACTAGTGTTTAATTTCACCTTCTCATCCTCCATCTGTATTTTAAATTCCACCACATTGTGATCGCTCCTTCCGAGAGGATCCCTAACTATGAGATCCTGAATCAAACCTGTCTCATTACACAGGACCAGATCTAGGACCGCTTGTTCCCTCATAGGTTCCATTACATACTGTTCTAGGAAACTATCGCGGATACATTCTATAAACTCCTCCTCAAGGCTGCCTTGACCGACCTGGTTAAACCAATCGACATGTAGATTAAAATCCCCTATGATAACTGCTGTACCATTTCTACATGCATCAGTTATTTCTTTGTTTATTGCCTGCCCCACCATAATGTTACTATTTGGTGGCCTATAGACTACTCCTATCAGTGACTTTTTCGCCTTACTATTCCTGATTTCCACCCAAATGGATTCAACCTTATCCTCCATATCACCGATGTCATCCCTTACTATTGCCCGGATGTCATCCTTAATTAACAGAGCTACACCACCTCCCTTACCATCCACTCTGTCCTTCCGTATAGTTTGATACCCTCGGATATTTAACTCCCAGTCGTGACCATCCTTTAACCATGTTTCAGTAATGGCCACTAAATCATAGTCATTCACGATGATTTGCGGCATCAACTCATTTACCTTATTCCGAGTACTATGGGCATTCAGGTAAAGTACACTTATGTTGTTTTTTTAACCTCTGTTCTGAATCTTAACACCTCGATGAGTAACCTCTCCTAAATTATATTTCCTCTTAACTTTTCTCCTAATTTTCCTTGTCGTTGAACCCATATCTTCATGTAACAACCTGCCGTGTCGCTTACCATTAATGTTTTTACTTCCAGTTTTATTCCTTTTAGTATTCCTAGTCCTATTCACTGAGCTCCCCTCAGTCACTGTACCTTTTACTGTCGCCCTTTTTGATTTTTGATTATGGCTTCTCTGCCTTACACTTTCCCCCTTACTGCCTTTTGTTTCTGTCCCTGTTTTACTCCCTTCCAACTTCCTGCATCGGTTCCCATCCTCCTGTCACATTAGTTTAAACTCTAAATAGGAGAAGAGATAGGCCATTCGGCCCCTAGAGTCTGGTCCACTATTCAACAAAAATAATATCGTACTTTTACAAGTGGAATAAACTGGGAATTAAATTGAGTTGAATCAAGGAATGTTTTGTATCATAATCCATGTTGTATCACAGAATATGATGAGGATAAATTACTGTACGTGGTTATGTTTCTGTGCTTTTGTACTTGCAGTACAGGTTATGTTCCAAACTTCCCAACATCATGTTTACATTGGAACCCAAAGTATCACCAAAGGGGCCTAAACATCTGCAGTATTTGAAGGTTTTATGTAGAGTTGCTAGTTTTAATTTTATTTCCAAGGAGGTCCAGTGAACTCTCAGTCACTTAATCTGCAGGTAATGAGAAGGAATGTTCTCCAAATGTTAACTTTGACAAAATACAATCACTCTGCTGGCCCCCCTGCTGCAGATATCCTGGATCATTAACCTGCTCGAAGCCTCGGTGTGCTTTGAAGGCATGACATTATTTTTATGTGGTGTATCATGACGTCTGGTGGAGCAGTTCTGTTTCTTAGTGAAAATCAATTTGTGACAGGATCCCAAACCCTGACATTAGTAACCTGTCACAAAAGATCTTTTTTAAAATTACATTTCTGAAGTGAAAACGGTGCCAGATCACAAACAATGGTGTTCATGAGGCAACAGTGTTATTTTAGGAAGGTGTTACTGAATATTTGTCAAGGCAAATGAAAAGGGAACAGTGCAGCTCCAGATATTTCCAGGAATCAGTAATGTCCTCATTGTACTCCTTAAAACATGCTGCGCTTGTATTTCTAGGGTCTCTGCTCCACCATGGAAAATACAATTGAATGGCCATTGGCAAACAGGAAATCGGGATCAATTCCATCATCAGGGTCAATGATTGCATATTAAGGGGGAGGCAGTGGCGCAGTGGTATTGTCATTAGACTGGTAAACCAGAGACACAGATACATGCTCTGGGGACCCAGGTTCGAATCTCACCATGGCAGATGGTAAAATTTGAATTCAATAAAAATCTGGAATTAAAAGTCTAATGATGACCATGAAACCATTGTCAATTGTTGTAAAAACCCATCTGGTTCATTAATGTCCTTTAGGGAAGGAAATCTGTCGTCCTCACCTGGTCTGGCCTACATGTGACTCCAGACCCACAGCAATGTGGTTGACTCTTAAATGCCCTCCGGGATGGACAATAAGTGCTGGCCCAGCAGCGACGCCCACATCCCATGAACCAATTTTTAAAAAGATGCCCAGACTTGAAATGTAATTGATCTGCTCTGGTATTGACTATTTTTTCTGGTAAACCTCTTTGCCACCTTTGTGATATCCAACCATCCAAAAGGGGCTCAGCATGAGGCCAGTGGCACTGGACTGAATTGTATCAGCCTGTTGGAGGTTGTCTGGGAGGCAGCTAAGCTGACAAAATGGTAAGGGAAAATGTACGGTTGCGTGCCTATCATCCTTCCATCGAGATGTCATTTTGCCAGCAGCGGGAAAGAGAGCAGATGGCCCAACCACCTGTAGCACAAGTGAACCACATATGTGGTCAATTAAGGCCTCTTTCCACCTTCGCTGACATTTTACCTTGGTATGCTTTGAAAGCATGAAATTACTTATATATAAGGGATCTCCAGTTGTATGGAGTTACTCCCAGGTAAACCCTGGTGGCCTGCCACCAGGCTCGGGGGGATATGGTGCTCTTTTCAGCATGGACACTCCATGACCAATCCAAAGAATTAGGGGCAGTGACCATCCCCGTGGTAGTAATCCTTGTCCTCAGCAACATGCACTCACCAGGACATGCATACCTGGCTCTGACAGTCCCAGACCCCACTCACCTGTCTTTGAGGGTACATGGCTATTGATGTACCTTCATTCTCCAGGTACAGCCCCAGCCACCATTATTGGTGGCCCAGCTGAGATTGCTGAGCTTTTGGCCTTTTGATGGGACCTTCTTGGTGGGGGTAGTGTGGGGGGGTCGGGCATCATCCTTAATAGGACGTTATTCCAGATGGTAGCAGCAGGGAAAATGTGACTCTGTGTCCCTCCACCCACCAAAGCAGGTTCGCCGACTGCTTTCAGCCCTGGCCACACGACTTCTGCTGCCTCCATAGCATTCAGGCCAATTTTAACTCCAAAGTCTCATTTAAATATTCCAGGGCAAATATCATGAAAGCAAGATGTTTGACACAAGGGGCAGAACTTTATGGCCCCTCTGGACGGTGGGATCTTCCTACCCTGCCACAGTCAATGGACTTTTGAATGGCTCACCACATTTTCCAGCCCCTTCCCCATTGCGATGGAACCCTAAAATTCCGCCCGAGGGCTGGTGAACAAGAGCAAATGTTCACGAGTAGGGCCCAAGACAATGGGGACGGACCCAAGGTATAACTCCTTGTGTAAAATTCCTTCCCTAGCTTCTCTGCCTAGATCCCTCATAACGTTGAACGTTTTGTCGTTGCTTCAACTCCCTGTGCTGTGAAAGTCCAAGGTTTTCACAGAGGAGCTCTCCCCATAAAACAATTAATAAAATTGAACACTGAAAATATGTCTAAACAAAAGGTATAATTTGTCACACACCAACCCAGGAACATAGACATTTGAAGTAAAGGATTAAAGGTCTGTTCTCCAATGCTAAATATTTTCCTTTTATCAAATACTAATTTTCAAACCTCCAGCATTTACAGTGTCCTTTCCTTCATTTATTACTCATGAAGCAATTGCAATACATGGATACTCCTTCAATTTATTAGAATGGTTTCATTATTTAACCTCCATGGGCACTGGGCTGATAGATCTGGTTCAGATGTGTTCCATTTTCTAAAATATGTAATATGCAGCACGGTAGCATTGTGGACAGCACAATTGCTTCACAGCTCCAGGGTCCCAGGTTCGATTCCGGCTTGGGTCACTGTCTGTGCGGAGTCTGCACATCCTCCCCGTGTGTGCGTGGGTTTCCTCCGGGTGCTCCGGTTTCCTCCCACAGTCCAAAGATGTGCAGGTTAGGTGGATTGGCCATGATAAATTGCCCTTAGTGTCCAAAATTGCCCTTAGTGTTAGGTGGGGTTACTGGGTTATGGGGATAGGGTGTAGGTGTTGAGCTTGGGTAGGGTGCTCTTTCCAAGAGCCGGTGCAGACTCGATGGGCCGAATGGCCTCCTTCTGCACTGTATATTCTATGATATGATATTTGCTGCTTTGGGCCATGTGGAACCTCTTTAGTAATCAATGTCTCTCATAATTATAACCAGTACAACAGTCTTGTGTAGATTTAACTTACCAAGTACCTCCTCCATGTAATTTTAAAATCCTCCATTGTACTGTATTAATTGGATGTAGCAGGGCAATACTTTCTTCCTTACGGAATACTTCCATTATTTTCATCTAAACCTCAATTCCTCCTCTGGGGCTCTTTTCTTCGCTAGCAGCTGATACTGTTATGATACTGGACATGCTTCATTACGTAGCTCAGCATCCTCATTCTAATCTACTTTTACCATTATACTACTTGTTCGCCGATTTGATACTTTCTTCGAGTCTGCTCCAAATTCTTCCCCTTTCCCGTAAAGCCTTGTTCCCCTGAATCCAAACCCATTGTCTTCCGATGCTGCAATCAGTCATAAATACATCAAATGCTTGACTATTACAATTACAGGAGAGCAGAGTTCAAGAAAATTCCAATAGATTGCACCACCACAGCTGGAGAATGCTCTACACTGTTAGTTTTGCTTCACAAAGTTCTACTTCTCATTTTCCTCAGTTAAAAAGTATTCTTTAGCAATTGGGTAACATTAGAAACAGGACCATATCCATTGAAGTGTTGCAAAAACAGAATTTCAATCTTTACAATTCAATAAACAGTCTAGAATAATTAGCCAGAGTTATTAGGATGGCAGTCGGCTGAAGAGTCGGCAGGGAATGGCAGGGAATGCATGGCTGCTGACTTTATCAGGTCCGGTCCCATTTCACACTCTAACAGGCGTTGATTGGCAGATGGCAAGATTTCCGCCCATCAACTTGGCCAGCAGATCGCCAGTCATTCCAGGAACAATACTACAGTGGCCAGAGGAGGCATTGCAGCTAGCTGCCTGGAACTAAGAGGTTGGAGCCAGAAGAAAGTAGCAGGGGTCAAATGGAGGATGGTGGTAGGGAAGGTCTGGGAGTGGGGAGAGAAGGGGGTGATCAGGGGCGGGATTCTCCCCTACCCGGGGCGACGGATCATCCAGCCCAAAGTCTCAGGGGATAGGTTGGAGGGAGGGAGGGAGATCCAGAGGCCACCAACCCATGAGAGGAAGTTGCCCACAGTGAAAAGCGGGTGTGAGGAAACCAAAGGTAGTTTTAAGGGATTCTTTGTGTATGGGTAAACATTAATAATAATAACCTGTATTGTCACAAGTAGGCTTATGTTAACACTGCAATGAAGTTAATATGAAAAGCCCTTTGTCGCCACATTCCGGTGCCTGTTCGGGTACACACCACTCCCTTCTGGAGCCTAACGTAAGGGGTTCACAAGAGGTCCCTCCCATTATTCATGAGGTGACTGGAGAGTGGTGCACCCCCAACACACCTGTCGATACTTCAAAGCAACCTCCTGCTGTTGACCAAGACCATGGCCAAGATTCTCCGAGCCCGCGGCGAGTCGGAGTATCGCTGTTGACGCCGCAAGTTCCCGCCATTGATATATATTGTGAACAGCTGGACCTGACTACTCATCCCTGTGGTATCCCACTAGTCACAGCCTGTTAACACAGAATGGTCCATTTATTCTTACTCTCTATTTTCTGCTTGTTAACCAATCCTTAATCCATGCTGGTATATTACCTCCTTTCCTATATGCTCTAGTTTAAAAAAAACGATCCTCCTGTGAGGGACTTTATCAACAACCTTCTGAGAAGTCAAGCACACTGCATCCACCGACTTCCCTTCTAAAAAACTTCAATTGGTTCTTCAAACATGATTTCCCTTTTGTTATAACCCTACAGGAGGCCCAGGATCTGCAACATCAGAGACCTGCAGCCTCATCTGGATAGGGTCTACCCAGATGAAGGGGCAGGGCTAAAATCTCTGTTCAAAGGACTGTTGGAATATGAATACCACCTGGGCCGGGTCTGGGAGACCCTTCGGGGAGTAGGAGGCATGTGTAGTAACATGAATAAAACCAAATTTTTGCCAGTCATTGCTTCCGAGTAGTCATTTGTCTGAAAACTTACACTGGCGATGAGGGTTACGTGGAGCTGCAGGAGGCACCATTTCCTCCGGACCGGGGCGACCTTAAATAGGCTTCAAGAGGTCTCTGTTCAGGCGACAGAGATACCACTAATCGGAATACTTGAGGCGTTCGCCGCTGAGACTGGGGATTGAACCCAGTACATAGAATGGATGAACTACTTCTTTCATCTGAACAGCATAGCCGGGGATGTCAGACAGACGGTGGCTCTCCTCGCGGTTTGCGATGCGAAGATGTACAGCATTATCAAAAGTAAACTTTTCTTGATTCGCCTGACAACCGCCAGTTCGTGGAGCTCGTTACGCTGGTCGCATTTCGACCTGAAACCACCACTTATCGTTCACTGTTTTCATTTCTAAACAGCTTCTCAATGCCAGGACCACCCTTTAATGGAATTCCTTGGCCAGTTGTGCAAACCAGCCGGGTTTTGCAAGTTTGGGCTGGCATTATCAGAGGCGCTCCGAGACCGGTTGGTTTTCGAAATCAGAGATGCGGCAAACCAAGAACGTTTCTTGAGTGAGTCTGATCTTGATCTGAAATAATCAGTCGAGATCGTTGTCCTGGGAGGGCGCAGAATGCAGTGTCCAGGAGCTCCGAGCGATTGCTGTCCTGAAACCTCGGATGCCCAGCAAGACATGGAGTGTCCCACTCCCAGTCAGCAATTTTGGACTCCCACCGTTGGGTGTAATAGATGCCGTGCACCCCATACACCGGAGTTTCCTGACATGCAAAATGAGAGCACCGGCGACAGAGTAGGATGGGAGGGCAGATGCCAACAGGACACTTCACCCACCCACCACCGCCACATCGACGAAAGTCCCAGAACGCAGACACATTTCATTGACGATGAACCAAAGATGGCCCACCGCCTTTCCTGCATTTCGGAATCACGGGTAGCACCTATCCAGGTCACAGCCCAGATCAATGGTTTCACAATTACGATGGAACTTGATACCGGAGCCGTGATCTCTGTGATCAGCCAACGCACGTACAACAAATTTGCTCAGCGTTGAAAGATACCAACGCCTGGCTACTAATCGGTGGAACCATTGGAGATCGCGGGCACCTCGGAAGACCCCCATGGACTACAGATCCCAGTAGGCAAACCTACCACTAGTGCTGGTGAAAGGTTCCGGCCCAGATTTGCTGGGGCTCGACTGACTGAAATGCCTCCATTAAGACTGGTCGCGAGCATGCTGAATATACCCCAATGGACCAGGCACGTGTTGGCACATTTCTTGGGGGTGATACAGGATGGCCTTGGTACCATTCGGGGGGGCCTCTGCCAGAATATCAGTGGACCCAGAGGCCTAAACACGCTATTTTGGGGCCCAACCCATTCCTTACGCTTTGACGCCGAGGTAGAGGTCGAACTGGATCGCTTGGAAAAGCTGGGAATCATCCGTCCGGTGCAATTGGTGGATTGGGCTGCACCAGTCATGCCGGTTATGAAGCCTGATGGGTCCATCCGCCATTGGGGGGATTAGAAAGTGTCGATCAACCAGGCATCCCATCTGGATCACTACCCGGTGGTGAACATTGAAGACTTGCATGCGAGGCTCAGCAGAGGACAGGCTTTTACCAAGCTCGACATGAGCCATGTCTAACTCCAGTTAGTTTCGGATCCATCCTCCCGAAAGTACCTGACCATCAACACGCAAAGTGGGTCATGTGAATAAACCAGGCTGCCGTTTGGGGTCTCGTCGGCATGTGTCATATTCCAGAGGGTGATGGAAAATATCCTCCAAGGGTTGGCATAAGTGGCAGTTTATCTGGACAACATGTAATCACCGGTTCATCCAACCAAGGGCATCTCAAAAACCTGGAGGACGCACTGCGTAGATTCGAGGCAGTCGGGGTCCGCCTGCGATGCACAAAGTGCATGTTCCATGCAAAGGGAGTAGTTTATTTGGGCTACAGGGATTGCAGGAAAGGACTACATCCGGTGGATGATAAAATTCAGGCCATCCGGCAGGTGCTCATCCCAAGGGATCCCGCGGAGCTCTGTTCATTTGTGGGCCTGGTCAACTATTACGGGAAGTTCATCCCGAATTTGGCGATGGCTTTGGCCCCGCAGCACCTGTTGTTGAAGAAGGGCCAGCTGGTGGATTTGGGACCCGCCGCAGCAGGGGGCATTTGCCAAAGTAAAGTGGCGCCTGTCATCTTCCCACTTGCTGTCACACTTCAACCCGGCGAAGCTCTTGTTGCTCATGTGTGACGGCTCACCCTATGGGATCGGGGCCGTTCTGGCACACATGATGGATGATGGTACTGATCGACCCAGTGCCTTTGCTTCTCGCACGTTGGTGGTGACAAGAACAAAATTATGCCCAAATAGGAAAGGAAGTGTTGGCACTGGTGTTCAGCACTCGTTAATTCCATCAATGCGTCTAAGGCCATGTGTTCACGGCTTATATCCACCATAAACTGCTTTTTGGGTTATTCAAAGAGGACAAGGCAATTCCCCGGTGGTGTCCGCCCGCATTCAGCGTTGGGCTCTCCTTCTGGCGGCGTACGAGTATATTTTGGAACATCGCGCAGGAATGAAGATTCCCCATGCGGACGCTCTCAGCCACCTCCCGCTTGCCCACCAGCATTCCAACGGCAGCGACATTGGATGAGGTCGTCGCAACCTTGCATTTAATGGACTTGCTGCCGGCAATGATGGCCCGAGTACAGGCTTAGCGTAAGATGGTTCCGTTGCTGGCCAGGGTCCGCCACATCATGCTGTAAAAGAGCCCAGCACTGTCTCCTCCCAAAGGACCTGAGGGCTTTTACCATGCAGGTGGCGGAACCCAGCGTACTGGAGGCATCCTCCTGTGGGGTTCCCGGGTGGTCATCCTCGAACGTGGCCAAGGAGCCATTTTGCAGGACCTCCACAGTGGACACCCTGGTGTTTCCAAAATGAAGATGTTGGCCCGGTTCTACATGTGCTGGCCCGGTATTAACACGGCGATCGAGAATTTGACGAGCCAATGTACCCGTTGCCAGGAGCACCAGAAGCTCCCACCGGCAGCTCCACTTCACACATGGGAATGGCCGGACAGGCCATGGTCCCGCCTCCATGTTGATTTTGTGGCCCCTTCCAAGGGGCAACGTAGCTATTAACAGTAGACCCACACTTTAAGTGGTTGGATGTACACCGAATGACGATGACTCTGTCGCAGGCCACCACCGAACAACTCCGGCAGACCTTCAGCATTAACGGACTCCTGGAGGTCCTCGTGTCGGACAACGGCTCCGCCTTCACTAGTTCGGAGTTTGTGGTTTTTCTGAAGCAAAATGGAGTCCATCATGTCCCTATCACTCGTCCTCAAATGGGTTGGCAGAACGTGCCGCACAGACGTTTGAACTGGGGATGAGAAAACAGAACGCAGGCTAATCAGAAACCCAGCTCACCCGTTTTCTGTTCCACTATAGGACCACGCCGCATGCTACCACCGGGGTGATGCCAGTGGAACTCTTGATGGGTCGTCGCTTGCACACACGGTTGAGCCTTGTTTCACCGGACATTGGGGATAAGGTCCGTGACCAGCAGGAACAGACTGGAATGAGGCGAGCCAGGCCCATGAAAGAATTCCCCGCTAGCGACTCAGTTTACGTCCAGAATTTTATTGACGGAGCATTATGGATTCCAGGAATAGTCATAAAACTCACTGGTCCGGTCTCGTGTATGGTGCAGGTGCAAGGGAAGGTCTCAGCATGTGGACCATCTCCGGAGCCGGGTGGAACAGGTACCCGAGGACAAACCACGGATCCCGAGCCCGGTGGTGTCCCTCCCTCTGAAGCAGTTGCCGGTGGTACCCAGTGAGGTGGCTGGGCCCGGTGACTCAGAAATGCGGAATGTCAACCAGTCCGACCAAGAGTCGGACATAGAGATTTTACCGACGGACATCGATGCAGGTCCAGGGGTGACCACTGCGCAACAGGTAGCTGAACCTGCCAGGCAATCAACGAGGAGGTGATGCTCCCTGGTCTGTTAACCCCTTCAGGCCCGGAGTGGCGGGCGCCGGATAATCAACTTGTCACGAACAGGACACCTTGGGCGGAATTCTCCGCCCCACTGCCGGGTCAGAGAATCGGCGAGGCGCCGCGTGAATCGCGCCACGCTGCCCCGACGCCGGGACACACTGAATCGGCGCCATCGGTGTCTGCGTGGTCGGCGCTGCGCCGGTCGGTTGTATCCACCGTCTCTCCGGCCCTGGCCGGCACGATCCGGCGCGCTGTTTCTCCGGCCCGGATGGGCCGAGCGACCGTCAACAAAAAGCCGAGTCCCGCCAGCGCCGTTCTAACATCCTCTGAGCCGGCGGGACCTCGCCGTTGAAGGATCTGGGGACGGCCTGTGGGGGAGGGGAGGAGGGCCGACCCTGGGTGGGGCCTCCGTAGTGGCCTGGCCCGCGATCGGGGCCCACTGATCAGCGGGCCGGTGTCTCTGCCCCCCTGGCCTCCTTTCCTCCGCGCCGACTCCTGTAACCCTGCGCCATTTGGCGTCGGGGTTGGCGCGGGGAAGAAGGCCACTGCGCATGCGCGAACACCGCCGCACCGGGTTCAGGCCGGGATCGGGAGCTGGAGTGGCGTAGTACGTTCCAGCGCCGTCCTAGCTCCGTGTAGGCCGCAGAATGGGGTCCCGGAACGGGCGCCGACGCTGGAGTAAAACACTCCTGTTTTTATTCCGGCGTCGGCGCTTAGCCGCCCGTTGGGAGAATCCCGCGATTTCCCCCCTTTCGTCGACATGGATGACATTTTGGACTGGGGGGGCCGGGGGGGGGGGGGGGGGGGGCAGGGGGTGTTATAATCCTGCAGGAGGCCCAGGGATCTACAGCATCAGAGTCCCTGCGGCCTCACCTGAATACGATCAACCCAGATGTGGGGGCGGGACTAACCCCTCTGTTCAAAGGACTGCTGGAATTTAAGTACTCTGTCCCAGCTGAGGGCCGGGTCTGGGAGGCCCTTGGGAGAGTAGGAGGCATGTATAATAACCAGAATAAAACCAGATTTTTGCTACAGATATTGCTCCCGAGTAGTTGCTTGCCTGAGACTTTACACCTTTCTTAAGTCCCTGTTGACTTTGTCCAATCAGATCATTATTATCAAAGTTTCCATTTATTACATCCTTTATAGTGGATTCATAGAATCCGTAGAACCCCTGCAGTGCAGAAGGAGGCCATTTGGCCCATCGGTCTGCACTGACCCTCCGAAAGAGCACACTACCGAGACACACTCCCCACCCTATCTCCATACCCTGCGCATTGATCACAGTCAATCCACCTACACATCTTTGGGCACTAAGGGGCAATATAGCATGGCCAATCCACCTATCCTGCCCATCCTTGGTCTGTGGGAATAAACTGGAGCATGCAGAGGAATCCCACACAGACACAGGGAGAAAGTGCAAACTCCACACAGTCACCCAAGGCCGGAATTGAACCTGGGTACTTGGCGCTGTGAGGCAGCAATGCTAAGGACTGTGCAACCCTGCCCAAGATTCTAGCCTCGGATTTTAGCATTTACTCTGCTGGTATACAGGTCTGTAGTTCCCTATTTTCTCTTTCCCCCCCCCACTTCTTAAATCGTGGAGTGACACATATTCGCCTATAGTCTACAGGAAACATTCCAGAATCTTTAGAATTTTGGAAGATGATCACCACTGCATCCATTATTTCCATAGCTACTTCTTTCAACACTCTGTGTTGTCTGTGAATCGATTCCTAGCCACCAAAAATAGCTCTGTTTGAATCCCTTCATTCTAACTATACTTGGGTGAATTACATGTAATTGTTCCAATACTCTTTATCGCACATTTGAAGGAATTGTTACTCTGATCCCCCACAACAGACCTTCGCCCTGTACTGACAACTCTGGTTTCCTGGGAATATTCGGCTTTAATTCAGGATGCATTCCCACTGTCCTCCACTTTAACACCGCTTCCAATACCTTCCCCATCACCGGATTATTTCTGGTATGTCGTTGGACTTGAGCTGCAGTCAATGGAACGTGTTCTATGCGCACAACAGAAGATATTTTCACTACTGGGTGGTATCTGACCAGCAGACAAATCAAATATGACAATGCATCACTATTGGCATGGCTCTCTGATGACGGTACCTGATCTTGTAGGAATGTGCAGATAATGTTAAAGACCAGATAATGTGCAGATAATGTTGGAGTCTGCTTGATGCCAATGAAGGAATACATTTATGTGATCCAAAAAGTGTTGCTCAGGGCCCATGACCCATCATAAATGTGAAGTCATGACCATATAGGTATTGGTGAAATTTTCTCTCACCAAAAATAATACTCAGTGCCTCCTTCTCCAAATGAGTGTAGTTTGGATTCAGCACTTGTTAAGGTATGTGATGCAAAAGCTAGGTCCTTTTATTGGTCTTTTTTTCCTGGAGGTAGTATGTGTGACACCGCCACTCTTTCCTCACCTGAAGACCATGCATCTGAAGGCGTTTCAATGTGGCTTCTAAGTTACATAAGTGTTCCTCTTCATTGGTGACAATAATTCGTATATTATCACGTGTACCCCCGGCAAACTGCTAAGCATCTGGTCCCTGGACTATTGATATAAAGCGGGTATTGACAGTATTCCAAAGGTAATCCCTTATAGCAGAAATGACCTTTATGTGTAATAATGGTGAGCTGGTGCTGAGATTCAACTGCAACATTCATTTGCAAGTAGGTCTACGATAGGTCGATCTTGTTGAACTGCTGCCCTCTTGCTTCAATAAATCTTCAATCAATGATAGCAGGTATTGATCCACGCATAGAACCGAATTGATGGTTGTTTTGAAATCTCCACAGATGCAAATAGTTTCATCCTGCTTCATTACAGGCACAATAGGAGTTGCCCAGCCACTAGTAGTGACGGATTCTAAGACCCCTGTATCCACAAGTCTCATTAGTTCAGATTCTACATTTGGATGTATGGCATGGGATACTGCACTAGCCTTGAGGCTCGTAGGTTTGTTACTTTGCTTGATTTTTAATTACACTTGTACTCCTTTAGTGGACCCCAGTATGTCCTCAAATACAGTGTTGTATTTTTTTAGGCAGGTCTGTAAATCTTTCTTTGAATCAATTAAACTGCTCACAGCATGCCAGTAAAATGTTATATTTTCCAGTCAAGAGCAGCCAAAGAGGAGCTGGAAAGCTTCCTCAGCCAACATGGAACGGCAGCTCCCCAGTTTGACCACTTAACTCGACTTTGACTATGATGCATTCTCTGAAAGGCACTATTTCCTCCGCATAGGTCCTCAGGAATTAAAGAGACGGCAGTCCCCGTATCGGCTTCCATTTTTACAGGTTGTCCATCCAGTTTTGGAACTACCCAGAACTGATATGATTCACCCTGAACTGAAAGTACATTTAACTTCAATTCCTCATCAGAATAATTTGCTGTGGCTATATATTGTTATGCTTTCCATCCACATTGTGAATTTTTTTACTTGAATTCTTAGTCTAAATATTCCGTGAGGCGCTTTAGGGTCACAACAAATTCTGTAAATCATCCCCTTCTAGCTGATTCCTTTGATGAAATTGAAACCACTCCGTGATAATTAATGGCTTTGGTCCCATAAATGTCTTCTAACTTTTTAACCAATTCTTCATACGTTTTGTCATCGAGTCGGACCAGACTTCGGAGAAAATTAAAAGTTTTACTGCTAATGGTATTAAGAAAAGTAGGGACCATAATGCCTTCAGAAATGTTATTGGTTAGGATAGAAGAGTGCAATCTCTCAGTATATGATTTCCAGTTTTCTGAGTCCTCCTCAAATGAGACCATTGCGCCAAATTTTCCTGCTATTTTTCAGCGATATCAGAATGTTCTCACAGCTCTCATATTAATGATCGAGTTAATAACAATGAATAAACCAATTGTAGCAGCTTACAATGCCAGATTATTTTCTCTTCTGCTCCTCTGCTTTTGTGTTACCGCACATGGCGAGCTCAGCAGTCTGAACTTCGCAGACTGCCTGATTGACTTGAAGGTATGGATCTTTCCTTTTTAATTTGTGCCCAACAACCTTGCAGTCTGAGCTAGGTGTGGGGTACAATTGCTGACTAACTATTGATCTGCCTCAACGTTAACTGTCGACTAAACAAAACCCGCTTTGGATGGGTTTAACAGCATCTGCTATTTCAGGCCTCAGCAGGGAATGCCCCCCACCCCTCCCCCCGGAGCCACACTTAGCGTCAGGGCCTGCATTGTGGAGCTCCGCTCGTCCATGCAGGAAGAGATTGGGAAATCATTTTTAAATGGTGTCCCTATCTCTGGACCCCCCCCCCCCCCCCCCATGATGTGACCCCTGGGCAACCACAATGCCGCAACACACCTGTTGGGTGGTCTTCAAGCTCCCCCGCACCCAACCTCATACGGGCAGGACACCCCCGGGCCCGAACCCCAGCACAATCAAACTTCCACCTGGGCACCTTGGCACTGCCAGTCTGGCACCCTGGCAGTGCCCCTTCCAACCTGGAAATGCCATCTGGGCAGCATGGCAATGCCAAAGTGGCACCCATATGGCACAGCTAAACGCCGCCCGGCTGGAGTCTCCTTGCACACTTAACTATGCAAATCTGGATCCAGATCACGACGTCTCACGAGATCTTGTTAGATCTCGCAGGGCGTAACAAACATCGGGAACCCCAGAAGAGGCCTCCTGCAGGCTATACTGGTATTGTCCCATCCCTATCCGGCGAGTCACGGCCAATAAATAGCACTCTTGATTTTCTTTTTCCCTTCGAGAAATAATTTTTCTTCTGATACTAATCTTTATTAGTGTCACAAGTAGGCTTACATTAACACCGCAGTGAAGTTACTGTGAAAATCCCCTAGTCGCCACATTCCAGTGCCTGTTTGGGTACACTGAGGGAGAATTCAGAATGTCCAATTCATCTAACAAGCACGTCTTCCAGGACTTATAGGAGGAAACTGGAGCACCCTGAGGAAACCCACGCAGACACGGGGAGAACATGCAGACTCCGCGCAGACAGTGGCCCACGCCGGGAATCAAACCTGAGACCCTGATCTGTTCCTCATCGCCAGTTTTCTTTTTATCCTGTGGTGTATTTTACTTGCAGAATAAAATAATGGAAATGCTGAAGCACATGGGTTGAACACAATAACCAACAGAGGATTATTATTAGATGGGTGTGAACTGTACAAAGCCTTAATCTAGACTGACTCTAATCTCGCCAACTAGCCAATGACATCACAGACTATCATGTGGCTAAACCTTTAAAGTGACCATGCAACAACACAACAATAACAACACACATATATAACAGTATCTGACCCCAATTTGTCCATATAAGCAACCTGCCACCTGATTCAGTTTAGTGGACTGTTCGGTGGTGTACAGGTCAGTATGAAAACTACATCTAGCAGGCCTTGAGCATCAAAGGGGTGTCTGGGCGAATCCCTGAACTGTCAGATTTTTCTGCCTGTTTTCAAATGAGAAGTTGCTGAACTGCAGTTGAAAATTGCTCTTGGACTTTTCCTTCAAATTTGTTGCATTTCCTTCAGTAGCAGCCTTTTATAATATGAATGAAGAGCTAACTATGTTCCTTACTCAATTTATTAATTTATTGATATGCTGTCCCTAATAATTCACTGAACTTTCACCATTTACGGTAAACTCCAGAGCAAAAGACTCAGTTATCTGTTTTCCCCTTGTCTACTACTAAGGAAAACTTATGTTGTAAAATTCTCTTTCCATTAACATATTTAATTGTACATTAACACTAAGGGCGAGATTTTCTCATCGGCAAAGGCTGATGTCGGGCAGGAAAGGCAGCGTTTGAGGCCGTCGGCGGGAACCGCGGCTTTTTCTGCCATATAATAAGGGACTTTGAAGGAAAAGCAGACAGGCAGGGCTTCCACATTGTATCATTGGCGGGCGGCCTCCGATTCTCCCGCCCTGCCATCAACTCAGCAAATCGATGATCCGGGCGCCATTTTGAAATGCCACCCAGCATAGCAATTACAGCAGGAAATAATCTTTACCCAGTGCATCCCAGCACTCCCCTGGCATTCCCAGCAATCACTGGTGCCACCCTGACATTACCCTGGCACCTTCTGGCATTACTCTGCCACTCTCTTCCCCCTGAGCACTGCACTCAACTTCGTGCTCCCATGGGAATGCTACTCACCAAGTGCACAGTTACTGAGATCAGTCATGCTTCACACCATTCTGACGTCACGCTGCCGTGGACGCATTATTTGATGTGGCAGCCTGATTCTGGTGTATGGGCCCAATAATGAGATGCTAATTTATGATTATGAGGTTCCCGATGTTGAATGGCAGGAAATGTGGCCCACCACTGAAGCGGAGGTGGGGGTGATTGCTTCCTACTTTTACGTCAACATGAAACATAACTTTGGTCTTCTTGTGATATTTTCCGCTTTCATCGCTAAACTCTCCCGACTTGAACAGGAGCGGGAAAATCCCAACGACATTTTACATTTTCTGACAGGAAAATCTAAACAGGCCACCACTCAACATCTTTGAACTAATTAGCAGTTATTATGTATTAAAATCACAAGTGTTATATGTTAACATTTTATATATTACAATGGGCAGTGGTTCGTTAACAAGTCTCTACAATATTACTTCATTGTAGCTCCTGGGGCAATCTTGGTGTTATACTAGAATTGCACTGATGGGCAACTGTTCCTTTGATCAATTTTAGCGGTAGGAAAAAGAGGTTCAGCTTCAATCTGTGGAAACTGTAAAGAAGGTTAATGGCATTTGCAGGACATAATCTGAAAGAACTAGGACAGAGGAAGTTCAAAAATTATTAGCTTTAAAAAGTCCAACACAAGAATGTCAATAAGTTCCTCCATTTTTTATTTAAAATAACAGTAAGCATTCGAATATTTGCACATCTGGCTTTCATCTGGCCTTTGGGGCCTTCCATTGCTGGAAGCGAGTATGATCATTATGCTTCCATAGCTTAGCATGTCTCATCTAGAGCACCTGGATCAACAGGATCACCAATTGACTTGAGTGACTGCAGAATGTAGACAACGCTACTGAGTTTGCCGATTGCTCTATTAATTAAATGTTAGTCATTCAATCCTGCAGTTCCTTATAAATCTCCACTAACCTTTCTGAGGCTATTTTATGTCCCCAGACTTTCCATTAATCCTTCCCCAAATTCCCTGGTGAAATAATCCCATTAAAGTTGTCCACTCTTCCTTAACAACTACCTAATCTCACTATATTATTCCTTCATGCACTAGGGTGGCATTTTACCTCTCTTACAAATATCGATCAATGTCCCTGCCATAGCTTTCCCTTGTTTTCTTGCAACTTTTGTTATTCCCGGACATCTTTGTTCCTCAAAGATTCTCAAAACTTTAAGATGAAGAGGAGCGATGAAAAGTCATGAATTAAGGTACCATGTCAAACACGATGAGGGATTAGTGGTCTTGTTCTCCCTTATTCCACCGGATGAGGTTAACTTCTGGCTGGCTGACAGCATGGTGTAGCTGGGATTACAGAGCGGAAGAACAATAAATCACAAGAACATCCTGTGACAGTTTGTGGACTGCATTAAGAAAAGCATCTAACAAAGTAAGAAAGGTGTACCAGCCTGTATACAGGTTCTCCCACATAGTTTATGGAGGTGGCCACTGTACACTGTGTGTCACATATTCAGCATGCTTCTCAGCTGTGTGTTGTTGGCCACCTACCCGCACGAGAGGTAACAAACCAAACTGCAGATATTTATTGCTCCATTGTACCTGGACGACATAAGTGTTAGACCCTATGACTCCCTGTGATTTGGTTCAATTCTGGGAAGAGCTAGCACATTTTGTCCTTGTGGCTCTCAAAGCACAATTCACCATTGTAAGAGGCAAGTTGAGTACAGAAACCAAAATGTATTCAGTCCCAAATGAATCATTCGTCTCAAAGCATAGTCATAACAGTAAATCTCTTTCACTTATGCCTGAAACATTATTGTTAACACCGATGACAGTTTGCATAGCAGCAATAGTAATCACCATATGGTAATTATGTCACTGTTCCTTACATACTCCTACTAAAAGATGGCTGAGTAATATATTGTATATTTATTAATATACTGCATCATGTCTAAATTATTTGGAAAAAAATTCATTTTATGATCTATTCCAGATGTTTGTAAACTTGGAAGAGCCTCTTTATGTATATCTGTATATATACTTTCTATCCATTATAGATGATCTTGGTTGTATAGATGTCCCACTTGGGATGTTCGTAGATATATAGAGCAAACAGAAACCTGACATCTTTCCGTCGTATTATTTACCCTTAGTGTATCTTTTCCTGCCAGAAAGTAAGTCTTAAATATGAAATCCTTCAAATCTAGTCTGAGGTCTGTGGATTATTTCACTTGGCACTTTCTCCTGTTAGTCTTGTTTAAATGTCCTTGAGTCCACTTCATCCCATTGCTTTTGTCTGCAATCTCAGCTGGATGAGACTTGATAGAAAGCACATTAAGCTGATTATTTTCGCGTTTCAACTCAAACAAATATCTTTTTAAATAATGGTCCTTTGCCGAGCTCAGTATGGAGCTGCATCAGTTTCCACCTCTCCTTGGTACCCCCTCCCTCTCCCATTGTGTGGAAGGAAAATGGAGGCCGGTTTGCTCCCTACCGTGAGGTCACTAATGGAAATCTTGCCATTTTCCCTAAAGACAACAATCATGCAGACGCCTTGAAAAGTTAGACATCTTTAAACCTATAAATTTTAAAGAAAGCTGTGTTTCTGCTAATGCAATATTATATTTTCCTGATGTTAGTGCACAGAACGACTATGATCACCGCTGCAGTTAGAATACACCGTGGAGTGCACCATAGTCTGGGTTAGACGCAGGGAGCAGAGATCACAAAGAGGCCTTGCGCAAAAATTAAAGACCGCACAAAACATGACTGCTGCCTTTTAGGATTCCTTCCATGAAGAATAAAATCCACAACGCGAGGGGCAGATATGGCTGGCCACTTAAAGGGCAATGTTAGAGGCACTTGCGAACCAGGGTGTTGAAACCATGACATTAGCATTTTCACAGCTGAGATTTGACTTTTATGTTTCCAGTGACACTTGAATTACATCTACAACAACATTGTCATGATTAGACAATTAAAACTATAGACAATAACAAGAACTAAAGTGCTCTGGCTGGGATTCTGGCACCATTTAAAAAGGAGATTGAAATGATACGTCTGTAACACGGAATAGCTGCTGACTTTGAGAAAGGCAGAACACTGCATGCCAGAAGCGATGCCAAGAATTTCTGAAACTGCGGAATCGAGAGTATAGGTCTGGTCAAAGTAAGAGTCATTTCTGGTGAGCTGCCTTCATCGGAGAGCCAGTGTCTACGATACACAAAATTAGGATAATCTCACATTAGTTAGATAGCATTAACCATGCCCATGTTATGCTTCCATACACATCTACATTATTATTAGGAAATATTCGGATACTATTGTCATTCCGGGTACAGAGGTATGTAGCTTTGCAGATTTCTTTCCAATGCAAGGAAAGAATAACACCCGTTCTTCTCTCTTTTTATTTTTCATAGATTAAAATGAGCCAAATACAACTTTATGACAGGAAGCTGGAGAGGAACTTGACTATTTTGGCTACAACGTGTCTTTTTGTTGAGTGTTTTGTTCAAAAAACTCTCTGCAGAGGATGTTGGATAGAGGCAGCTCTTTGGTGGAACTTATATCATATATCTGCACACATAAAATGAACTGAGGTTACATTCAAATAAGCCTCATGTTTCATTACTCAGTTGATTAATTTATCTAGCTATGTGTTAATGTGTTGGAACCAAAGCAAACTATTATATGGTGCTGATTCTTTCATTAAACACAATGTAGAAGTAGTTGAGCTCCTGTCATGCTGATCACAAGCAAATTAGATTGACTTAAAATATTGGACCCAGAAGTCAAAAAATGAATGCATTTGTACAGAAGTTGGAGTAAGAAACCTAGTCGTTTACGAGGGGAATTAAAATTACCAGCATTGATAATCTTTATTATTGTCACAAGTAGGCTTACATTAACACTGCAATGAAGTTACTGTGAAAATCCCCGAATTACCACACTCTGGCGCCTGTTTGGGTACACTGAGCGAGAAGTCAGAACGTTCAATTCACCGAACAAGCACGTCATTCGGGACTTGTGGGAGGAAACCGAAGCACCCGGACGAAACCCACGCAGACACGGGTAGAACGTGCAGACTCCACACAGACAGTGACCAAAGTCGGGAATCGAACCCTGGTCCCTGGCGCTGCAAAGCAACAATGCTAACCAATGTGCTACTGTCCCACCCATAAAACCTGCCAGTGGAGCTTCTACAAAACTACAAAGCTCCCGGTCGGGTAATTAAACCACGGTCTCCCGCGTGACAATCAGTGATACTAACCACTATACTAGCGAGGAACTCTAACGAGGAATGGAGCAACTCTTCATTTGTCTGCATGCAGCCACTTTGGTCCCTTCATTGTAGAAGGGCTTTATGGAAACTAGCAGACCTTAATTTAAGAGGCGCTGATGCTGGGTCACCAGTACCCAGACATTGGCTGGAATTTTCTGGCCGTTTCCACGGGCAGGGTCTTCGGGTCCCGCCGATGGCAAACCCCCACTGTAGGTTTTCACCTCCAGGCGGTGCAGAAAACTGGAAACCCCATTGACAGTGGCAGGACCAGAAGACGCCGCTGCTGGCCAATGGTGGGCTACCAGCACAGCCGCTAAACACGTGGCTGGATGCGTGGAAAACCCCGCCCCAATTATTGGTATTTTACATACATCATTCAGGAGTATTGAATATCATTGTTGTGAACCTGTTTAATTGACCAGCAAAAAATGCCACAGGCACAGGTATTATCCAAAAGAAGCCCCAGTGCAACATTTTTCACTTCATTTTTTATTATTGAAAACTAAACATTGGTCACCATATTGTAATTTGAACTATATGGTCAGGGAATGCATTTGGCTGATTAATTCACACGTTGCATACGTAGGGTTAGGAAATGCTAATGTTATACGATTATTCAATCAATATAACAGGTCACAAAAAATACCTGGAGATTAAAGTTTATAATTTATTAAAACTCCATACTGAATGCTGGTTGAGGAAATAAAATAGAGTTTTAGGTTGCATTATTATGGCCACAAATATAACATTGAGGATGTGGATCCTGGTCCTACTTGAGGCTTTTGTGGACTCATATTTGACATTTTGCATTTAGTTCCCAGGCTTGGTGTCGTGAACGCGGAAAAGCATTTTCTCAAAGTGGTTCATGAGCTAAGACATGTGTGTGTGTATTGTTATGGACAAGGCCATTTTCAGAACCCCAAAATGTATCATGGAGTTCAACCAACCTCTCCCTTTAATGGATTTGTTGCTTTTCCTAGCACACAGCTTGTTCCCTAGGTGTGGGATTACAATTATGGACACGTGGGTTTTTAAACACAAAACACTGTTTATTTCATGAACTCAACTTAACATCTTAAATAAACATTGGATCTCTTAACACCCCTTACTTCAAAGATAACTCAGAAAATATTGCAACAGTAAATAATTCCTTAAAATGTTCCTTCAAACTTCCAAGAGACTTAACACCTTTAAACAAAATCACATCAGGTTAAAGGCTTCACTATTACAAGTTTAATTCACCCAAATGATCCAGAGATAGTCTTTCATGGCAGAGATACATCTCACTGCAAAACACAGACACACATCCAGCTCTTTTCAAAACTGGCAGCTCTCTGGAAACACACAGACACACACCCACACTGCTTTTTAAACTGAAACTAAAAACCTGCAAAATGGCTGACCTAAAGCCCAGCTCCACCTACTCTCTGACATCACTGTTTTCTTCAAGGTACATTGCTTAAACATCCATGTCTTAAAGGTACGCTCACATGACACCTCCCCCCCCCCCCAAGAAAAAAAAATAAACCATCAACTTCAAGATGGTTTCATTTTTCACTTTTACACCATCCACTAAGAAATGTACACAGTAAATATACCTTTTCGTTTTTAAAAAAAACAACACATGCAAACAGGTATAATAATATACCCATTTTTCTTTGTTCTTCTTCCTCCAACCAAAATCCTTCTCGATTGACAGTCTCTTTGAACAAAGTCTCTGCACGTCCATCCATTCCTCTACTCCTCAGCATTTCTCTTCAGAATCAGATACTTTAGTTCAATCTGACCACAGAGTCCCTTGCAATTCTCCAATACAGGAGCATTGGTGATCACAGCTTTGAGGCAGTCAAATGCCTGTTGAAAGTCCGCTGTCCATTGAATTTTTTTACGTTTCTTCAGCAATTCAATCAGTGGAGTAATCATGCCACAAAACTTTTGCACAATGGTTTGATCAAATCCACTCACGCTAAGAAATCGCATTATTTCCCTTCGTCTTGAAGATAACGGAAACTCCGCAAGGAAAGTGATTTGGGCTTCTCCAAATTCACTTTCGGCTAGGTTCATCACCAAACCCGCCACCTGAAGTCGATCGAAGAACTCCATACAATGTTTTAAATGCTCTTTCCATGTCTGGAAGTTGGAAATAAAAGCAGATTGTCCCACTTTCTCCATGCAATCCTTCAATGGTGGGACAGGATAAGAGTCCGTTCTTGTAACTGCATTCACCTTTCTATAGTCAACACACAACCATTGGGTACCATCTGGTTTAGGTACCATCACTATGGGTGAGCTCCATTGGCTGCAACCCACTTCAATTATGCCATTTTTAAGCATACTCTCAATCTCTTTGTTAACCTGTGCCAATTTTAAAGGATTAAGTCTATATGGATGTTGTTTGATAGGAACAGCATTTCCCACATCTACATCATGTATAGCCATTTTAGTACTTCCCAATTTATCTCTACAAACTTGCCCATGTGATATCAATAACTCTTTCAGGTCAGTTTGTTTTTCCTCTGGAAGGTAACTTAACAATTCATCCCAATTTTTAAGATCATCCTCATTTTCCAATTTAATTTGAGGTATGTCAAATTCACAGTCATCTGGATTTGGTTCGTCACTTTGAGTTAGAATCATTAAAACCTCCTTTTTCTCTCCTTCCCTTTCAAAGTACCTTTTAAGCATATTCACATGACACACTCGGTGAGTCTTCCTTCTATCTGGTGTTTTTACCACATAATTCACCTCACTTAATTTCCTTTCAATCTACGGTCCACAAAACCTAGCTTTTAAAGGTTCCCGTACCACTGGTAACAACATTAAAACTTTATCCCCACTGGCAAAACTACGAACTTTGGATTTCTTGTCCGCTACCCGTTTCATCACATTTTGTGCAACTTTCAAATGTTGTCTAGCCAATTCACCTGCTCTGTTTAATCGTTCCCTAAAATTTGACACGTAATCCAATAGTGTAATTTCCGATTTCTCACCCACCAATTTTTCCTTAATCAATTTAAGCGGTCCTCTTACCTCATGACCAAAAATTAGTTCAAAAGGACTAAATTTGGTAGACTCATTAGATGCATACCTAATTGCAAACAATACGAATGGGATTCCTTTATCCCAGTCCTCTGGATAATCTTGACAATACAACATTGTCTTTAATGTCTGATGCCACCTTTCTAACACTCCCTGCGATTCTGGATGGTACGCAGTTGATTTAAATTGTTTTATTCCTAAGCTATCCATAACTTCTTTGAATAACTTTGAAGTAAAATTCAATCCTTGATCCAATTGAATTTCTGTGGTAGTCCATATCTAGTAAAGAATTTAAGTAACTCCTCCACAATCCTTTTAGCTGTAATATTACGTACTGGAATGCCCTCTGGAAACCTAGTAGACACATCCAATACAGTCAAAAGATATTGATTCCCACTTTTTGTTTTAGGAAGCGGTCCTGCACAATCGATTAGGACCCTTGTAAAAGGTTCCTCAAATGTTGGAATGGGTATTAAGGGCGCTGGTTTTATCACTGCTTGAGGTTTCCCTATTACTTGACATGTGTGACATGACTGACAAAATTTGACTACATCTTTATGTAGTCCAGACCAATAAAAATGTTTCTGGATTTTAGCTTGAGTTTTCCTTATTCCCAAATGACCTCCCACTGGTACCTCATGCGCAACTCGCAACACCTACTTTCTATACCCTACCGGCAATACTACTTGATGAACTTCTGCCCACTTTTCATCCACCTGCATATGTACAGCTCTCCATTTTCTCATCAAGACATAATTTTTACGGTAATAACACTCTGATATGCGCTCAGATTCCTCTTCCGTATATGCTTTCTGATGTATCCGTTTTATTTCTACATCTTTCTGTTGTAACTCTGCCAATTTTCCTGAACTAAAAATATCCGCCTCATCCTCCACCTGTTTTTGTTCTTTTTCAACCATCTGATCAAAAATCGTTTCTGATAATTGCACTTCAACTTCATCTTCACTCTTTGATTTCTCCTCTTGTCTTAACCTGTGACTTTGCGACCTTGTTACTGCACAATCCGGAAAAATCCCAGGATATTCGTCCTTCAACCCTTCAGTTGACTGATTTTCCACTGGCTTATCAACCAAGTAGGCATCACTCCCACCTGCGATCCAGCTATATCATTACCCAAGATAAACTGTATTCCTGGACTAGATAGTTTATCTATTACACCTACAACCACTTCACCACTCTTCACTGGACTTTCCAACCTTATCTTATATAATGGAACGCTACTCCTCTCACCCTGAATTCCACATATCACCACCTTTTCTGGCAACATTCTTCCCAAACTACATAATTCCTCATCTCTTACCATTAAAGATTGACTAGCCCCTGTATATCTTAAAAGCGTGACTTCTTTACCTGCTCTTCCTGATACACATGAGTAAACTTTACCCACACAAGTAAATTCTTTAAAGACATCTGGCACCTTCTTAACAATTACTTCTTGAACAGGCTGTACAATTGTTTGCACCTCCTTCTCTTCCCTTGGGCTAACCTTTAACACTCTAACAAACCCCACTGTCTTATCCTGTTTTACAACATCAGCCTTCCCACTGCTTTTCTTCAACCACCAACACTGTGACTTTACATGGCCTAGTTTATTACAGTGAAAACATCTGAAACTTTTCATTTCTTTTCCACCCTCCTGGATTTCTTTTTTAATCTGAGGTACACTCTCTTTATTGTCTCTCATCAGATCACTTTTACCTTTACCACTTGAATATTTCTCTTTTCCCCAGTTTCTATCCCTCACCGGCTGAAACTGTTGTCGAAAACCAATCTTTGATTTAGGAACTAATTCATAACCATCTGCCATTTCCGCTGCTAATCTCGCAGTTTTAACCCTCTGTTCTTCCACTTGTGTTCTCACTACATCAGGAATTGAATTTTTAAACTCCTCCAAAAGTATAATTTCTCTGAGAGCTTCATACGTTTGGTCTATTTTTAAAGCCCTTATCCACCTATCAAAATTACTCTGTTTGAGCCTTTCAAACTCCACGTATGTTTGACCAAATTCTTTCCTTAAATTTCTAAACCTTTGTCTGTAAGCTTCAGGCACTAGCTCATATGCACGTAAGATGGATTTGTTCACCTCCTCATACGTTCCAGATACCTCCTCCGGTAGTGATGCAAATACTTCACTAGCTCTACCTACCAGCTTTGTTTGAATCGGTAACGCCTACATGTCCTGTGGCCATTTCATTTGTTTAGCTACCTTCTCAAATGAAATGAAAAAGGCTTCCACTTCCTTCTTGTCAAACATTGGCAATGCTTGGACATATTTAAATAGATTCCCACCAAGCCTTCGACTATGATGCTCTTTCTCACTATCCTCATCACTATCATCCAACTGTACGTTTCCCTTTATGTCTGCCAATTTTAACTGATTGTCATGTTTCATGGCCATTTTCTGAAGTTCAAACTCCCTCTCTTTATCTTTTTCCCTGATCTGTATCTCCCTTTCTTTTTCTTTTTGTTCTGCTAGGGCTAGTCTTTCTTTTCTCCTTTCTTCTCTCTCCTTTTCATTTTTCTCTCTCTCTCTTTCTCTGTCTTTTTCCTCTCTCTCTCTTTCTCTTTCTTTTTCCTCTCTTTCTCTTTCTTTTTCCTCTCTCTCACTCTCGTATGCCAGCCACCTTAATTCTTTCTCATGTTCCATTTGTTTAATTTGCAACTGAATTTTTGCCATTTCCAATGAGTCAAACTCTATCTTAGGCAACTTTAAATGCTTAACCACCGCCATAATTACCTCATCTTTTCGCATTTTGTCAGGTAATGTTAACTGCAATGTTCTTGCCAAATCTAACAGTCTGCATTTTGTTTCTGTCCATAAAGTACTACGTGTGACATTCTCCACCCCCAAAAGCTTCAGAGCCTCTGAAAGAGCATTGTTCATAACACTCTCCCCACTTAAACTAAAATAACACGCCGGAAAAGCAACAATCCTTCACTGTCTTTAAGTTCACAAAAGCCAACCCAATAGATAGACTTTTATCGCCCTCGAGCCCCCAATTGTTATGGGCGAGGCATTTTCAGAACCCCAAAATGTATCATGGAGTTCAACCAACCTCCCCCTTTAATGGATTTGTTGCTTTTCCTAGCACACAGCTTGTTCCCGAGGTGTGGGATTACAATTATGGACACGTGGGTTTTTAAACACAAAACACTGTTTATTCCATGAACTCAACTTAACATCTTAAATAAACATTGGATCTCTTAACACCCCTTACTTCAAAGATAACTCAGAAAATATTGCAACAGTAAATAATTCCTTAAAATGTTCCTTCAAACTTCCAAAAGACTTAACACCTTTAAACAAAATCACATCAGGTTAAAGGTTTCACTATTATAAGTTTAAATCATCCAAATGATCCAGAGATAGTCTTTCATGGCAGAGATACAGCTCGCTGCAAAACATAGACACACACCCAGCTCTTTTCAAAACTTGCAGCTCTCTGGAAACACACAGACACACACACACTGCTTTTTAAACTGAAACTAAAAACCTGCAAAATGGCTGGCCTAAAGCCCAGCTCCACCCACTCTCTGACATCACTGTTTTCTTAAAGGTACATTGCTTAAACATCCATGCCTTAAAGGTACCCTCACATGACAGTATGAAGCCCCCTTTTTAATTTGTGAGTGCTTTAATTTAGATAGAACCAGCAGACAAACCTTAGTCGTAAACTAGATAAAAGTTAGTTTCTTATAAAAACTACTGCTGAAAGTTAGGTAAAAATGATGAAGTCAGTAACTAAAATGCAGATGAAAAGACTGAAATGCAGATGAAGGAAAATAGTTAACCCTAAAGGTGAGATTTGAAATCAAACTCATTGCTTGATTTCCTGCTTTCTGAAGTGACATAGTTGAAACTTGAGGTTCGTTTTAGCATTTGTGATGGTCTCCACAGTCGACATTTGCTCTGTTTTGATGGACTCAGCAGGTTTTGGGAGAGAGAGAAGCTTTCTTCTTTCTCAGTAGTTCGGCTGTTACGATATTGGAAGATTGCTTATATTGCTCTCGGCAGAGCAATCCTTGATTTCTGGATAACCTTCCTCTTTTGACTCCCGGTGGCAGCGAGAAAACCCCTCTGATAATGTAGCTCAGAATGTTTCCGGGAGGTTCTGCACACATTTCGCTATCACAACCAAGAACAAAATGGCTGCTATGGTAATTTTGATGTATCATTTGTCCACCAGGCAAAGAGGTTGCACTTCATGGTTCAGTAACTCGGAGGTGCTCTAATCATAATGCTCACAATCATCAACCACTTCAAAGAGATGTAAGTGCATTCCAATGACCCCCTACATGCTTGAGTGCTTTTGAAGTGCTCAGCTGGAAATTGACAGCACTTAACTCTCTTTGGATGGTTGATGTATGTAGACATTCTGTTTACAGCACTTCAGAGTCACTGAACCCTGAAACAGATGAATGAAGCAAAGCTTACAGCTGTGTGTGGAAGATGTCAATCACATTTCACTGAGGGAAATGAATTAATGGCTGGCAGCTCAAGGATCTGAGGGGCTTAAACACAAGTTACTGCTTTTTCTTCCCAGGATTTGACATGTGGTGCTCCCTATGTCTGAACCAACAGGTGTATGCCCAAGTGAGTGTTACAACAATGATTTTATTTTCACTGCCACTGGCTATCCAGCACTCCAGCTTCCAGACAGGGTTTTCTTTTCTGGGGAGCATCCTGACAGGGGATTCATTTCTGGTGGGCATCCTGACAGGTCTTGTTTTCTGGCCGGCTTCCTGACAGTGGTTTCATTTCTTGAAGGTCTGCGGGCATCTCCCTATGTAGAGGGTCTCTGTGGGGGTTCCCTCTATGTACTGGGTCTCTGTGAGGTGCTCCCTCTGTGTAGTGGGTCTCTGTGAGGTGTTCTCCCTATGTAATGGGTCTCTGTAGGGGTTCACTCTATGTAGTGGGTCTCTCTGAGGTGTTCCCTCTATGTAGTGGGTCTCTCTGAGGTGTTCCCTCTATGTAGTGGGTCTCTCTGAGGTGTTCCCTCTATGTAGTGGGTCTCTCTGAGGTGTTCCCTCTATGTAGTGGGTCTCTCTGAGGTGTTCCCTCTATGTAATGGGTCTCTGTAGGTGTTCCCTCTATGTAGTGGGTCTCTCTGAGGTGTTCCCTCTATGTAGTGGGTCTCTCTGAGGTGTTCCCTCTATGTAATGGGTCTCTGTAGGTGTTCCCTCTATGTAGTGGGTCTCTGTGAGGTGTTCCCTCTATGTAGTGGGTCTCTGTGAGGTGTTCCCTCTATGTTGTGGGTCTCTGTGAGGTGTTCCCTCTATGTAGTGGGTCTCTGTGAGGTATTCCCTCTCTGTAGTGGGTCTCTATGAGGTGTTTCCTCAATGTAGTGGGTCTCTGTGAGGTGTTCCCTCAATGTAGTGGGTCTCTGTGAGATGTTCACTCTATGTAGTGGGTCTCTGTGAGATGTTCACTCTATGTAGTGGGTCTCTGTGAGGTGTTCCCTCTGTGTAGCGGGTCTCTGTGAGGTGTTCCCTCTGTGTAGTGGGTCTCTGTGAGGTGTTCCCTCTATGTAGTGCGTCTCTGTAGGGGTTCTCTCTCTGTCGTGGCTCTCTGTGAGGTGTTCCCTCTATGTAGTGGGTCTCTGTGAGGTGTTCTCTCTATGTAGTGGGTCTCTGTGAGGTATTCCATCTATGTAGTGGGTCTCTGAAGGGGTTCTCTCTATGTAGCGAGTCTCTGTGAGGTGTTCCCTCTATGTAGTGGGTCTCTGTGAGGTGTTCCCTCTATGTAGTGGGTCTCTGTTTGATGTTCCCTCTATGTAGTTGGTCTCTGTGAGATGATCCCTCGATGTAATGGGTCTCTGTGAGATGTTCCCTCTATGTAGTGGGTCTCTGTGAGGTGTTCCCTCTATGTAGTGGGTCTCTGTGAGGTGTTCCCTCTATGTAGTGGGTCTCTGTGAGGTGTTCCCTCTATGTAGTGGGTCTCTGTGAGGTGTTCCCTCTATGTAGTGGGTCTCTGTGAGGTGTTCCCTCTATGTAGTGGGTCTCTGTGAGGTGTTCCCTCTATGTTGTGGGTCTCTGTGAGGTGTTCCCTCTATGTAGTGGGTCTCTGTGAGGTATTCCCTCTCTGTAGTGGGTCTCTATGAGGTGTTTCCTCAATGTAGTGGGTCTCTGTGAGGTGTTCCCTCAATGTAGTGGGTCTCTGTGAGATGTTCACTCTATGTAGTGGGTCTCTGTGAGATGTTCACTCTATGTAGTGGGTCTCTGTGAGGTGTTCCCTCTGTGTAGCGGGTCTCTGTGAGGTGTTCCCTCTGTGTAGTGGGTCTCTGTGAGGTGTTCCCTCTATGTAGTGCGTCTCTGTAGGGGTTCTCTCTCTGTCGTGGCTCTCTGTGAGGTGTTCCCTCTATGTAGTGGGTCTCTGTGAGGTGTTCTCTCTATGTAGTGGGTCTCTGTGAGGTATTCCATCTATGTAGTGGGTCTCTGAAGGGGTTCTCTCTATGTAGCGAGTCTCTGTGAGGTGTTCCCTCTATGTAGTGGGTCTCTGTGAGGTGTTCCCTCTATGTAGTGGGTCTCTGTTAGATGTTCCCTCTTTGTAGTTGGTCTCTGTGAGATGATCCCTCCATGTAATGGGTCTCTGTGAGATGTTCCCTCTATGTAGTGGGTCTCTGTGAGGTGTTCCCTCTATGTAGTGGGTCTCTGTGAGGTGTTCCCTCTATGTAGTGGGTCTCTGTGAGGTGTTCCCTCTATGTAGTGGGTCTCTGAGAGGTGTTCCCTCTATGTAGTGGGTCTCTGTGAGGTGTTCCCTCTATGTGGTGGGTCTCTGTGAGGTGTTTCCTCTATGTTGTGGGTCTCTGTGAGGTGTTCGCTCAATGTAGTGGGTCTCTGTGAGGTATTCACTCTCTGTAGTGGGTCTCTGTGAGGTGTTTCCTCTATGTTGTGGGTCTCTGTGAGGTACTCCCTCTATGTAGTGGGTCTCTGTAGGGGTTGTCTCTCGGTAGTGGGTCTCTGTGAGGTGTTCCCTCAATGTAGTGGGTCTCTGTGAGGTGTTGCCTCTATGTAGTGGGTCTCTGTGAGATGTTCACTCTATGTAGTGGGTCTCTGTGAGGTGTTCCCTCTGTGTAGTGGGTCACTGTGAGGTGTTCCCTCTATGTAGTGCGTCTCTGTAGGGGTTCTCTCTCTGTCGTGGCTCTCTGTGAGGTGTTCCCTCTATGCAGTCGGTCTATGTGGGTGTTCCCTCTATGTAGTGGGTCTCTGTGAGGTGTTATCTCTATGTAATGGGTCTCTGTGAGGTATTCCATCTATGTAGTGGGTCTCTGAAGGGGTTCTCTCTATGTAGCGTGTCTCTGTGAGGTGTTCCCTCTATGTAGTGGGTCTCTGTTTGATGTTCCCTCTATGTAGTGGGTCTCTGTGAGATGATCCCTCGATGTAATGGGTCTCTGTGAGATGTTCCCTCTATGTAGTGGGTCTCTGTGAGGTGTTCCCTCTATGTAGTGGGTCTCTGTGAGGTGTTCCCTCTATGTAGTGGTCTCTGTGAGGTGTTCCCTCTATGTAGTGGGTCTCTGTGAGGTGTTCCCTCTATGTAGTGGGTCTCTGTGAGGTGTTCCCTCTATGTAGTGGGTCTCTGTGAGGTGTTTCCTCTATGTTGTGGGTCTCTGTGAGGTGTTTCCTCTGTGTAGTGGGTCTCTGTGAGGTGTTCCCTCTATGTAGTGGGTCTCTGTGAGGTGTTCCCTCTGTGTAGTGGGTCTCTGTGAGGTGTTCCCTCTATGTAGTGGGTCTCTGTAGGGGTTCTCTCTATGTAGTGGATCTTTGTGAGATGTTCCCTCTATGTAGTAGGCCTCTGTGGGTGTTCCCTCTATGTAGTGGGTCTCTGTGAGGTGTTCTCTCTATGTAGTGGGTCTCTGTTTGATGTTCCCTCTATGTAGTGGGTCTCTGTGAGATGATCCCTCGATGTAATGGGTCTCTGTGAGATGTTCCCTCTATGTAGTGGGTCTCTGTGAGGTGTTCCCTCTATGTAGTGGGTCTCTGTGAGGTGTTCCCTCTATGTAGTGGGTCTCTGTGAGGTGTTCCCTCTGTGTAGTGGGTCTCTGTGAGGTGTTCCCTCTATGTAGTGGGTCTCTGTAGGGGTTCTCTCTATGTAGTGGATCTTTGTGAGATGTTCCCTCTATGTAGTAGGCCTCTGTGGGTGTTCCCTCTATGTAGTGGGTCTCTGTGAGGTGTTCTCTCTATGTAGTGGGTCTCTGTTTGATGTTCCCTCTATGTAGTGGGTCTCTGTGAGATGATCCCTCGATGTAATGGGTCTCTGTGAGATGTTCCCTCTATGTAGTGGGTCTCTGTGAGGTGTTCCCTCTATGTAGTGGGTCTCTGTGAGGTGTTCCCTCTATGTAGTGGGTCTCTCTGAGGTGTTTCCTCTATGTTGTGGGTCTCTGTGAGGTGTTTCCTCTATGTAGTGGGTCCCTGTAGGGGTTCTCTCTATGTAGTGGATCTTTGTGAGATGTTCCCTCTATGTAGTAGGCCTCTGTGGGTGTTCCCTCTATGTAGTGGGTCTCTGTGAGGTGTTCTCTCTATGTAGTGGGTCTCTGTGAGATGTTCCCTCTATGTAGTGGGTCTCTGTGAGGTGTTCCCTCTATGTAGCGGGTCTCTGTGAGGTGTTCCCTCTATGTAGCGGGTCTCTGTAGGGGTTCTCTCTATGTAGTGGGTCTCTGTGAGATTTCATAGAATTTACAGTGCAGAAGGAGGCCATTTGGCCCATCGAGTCTGCACCGGCTCTTGGAAAGAGCACCCTACCCAAGGTCAACACCACCACCCTATCCCCATAACCCAGTAACCCCACCCAACACTAAGGGCAATTTTGGACACGAAGCGCAATTTATCATGGCCAATCCACCTAACCTGCACATCTTTGGACTGTGGGAGGAAACCGGAGCACCCGGAGGAAACCCATGCACACACGGGGAGGATGTGCAGACTCCGCACAGACAGTGACCCAAGCTGGAATCGAACCTGGGACCCTGGAGCTGTGAAGCAATTGTGCTATCCACAAGGCTACCGTGCTGCCCTCTCTATGATGTGTTCCCTCTGTGTAGTGGGTATCTGTGAGGTGTTCCCTCTGTGTAGTGGGTATCTGTGAGGTGTTCCCTCTCTGTAGTGGGTCTCTGTAGGGGTTCTTCTCTGTGAGGTTTTCCCTCTGTGTAGCGGGTCACTGTAGGGTTTCCCTCTATGTAGTGGGTCTCCGTGAGATGTTCCCACTATGTAGCGGGTCTCTGTAGGAGTTCCCTCTATGTAGTGGGTCTCTATGATGTGTTCCCTCTGTGTAGTGGGTCTCTGTGAGGTGTTCCCTCTATGTAGTGGGTCTCTGTGAGATGATCCCTCGATGTAATGGGTCTCTGTGAGATGTTCCCTCTATGTAGTGGGTCTCTGTAGGGGTTCCCTCTATGTAGCGGGTCTCTGTAGGGGTTCTCTCTATGTTATGGGTCTCTGTGAGGTGTTTCCTCTATGTTGTGGGTCTCTGTGAGGTATTCCCTCTATGTAGTGGGTCTCTGTGAGGTACTCCCTCTATGTAGTGGGTCTTTGTAGGGGTTCCCTCTATGTAGTGGGTCTCTGTGAGATGTTCCCTCTATGTACTGGGTCTCTGTGAACTGTTCCCTCTATGTAGTGGGTCTCTGTGAGATGTTCCTCTCTGTAGTGGGTCTCTGTGAGGTGTTCCCTCTATGCAGTGGGTCTCTGTTACGTGTTTCCTCTATGTAGTGGGTCTCTGTGAGATGTTCCCTCGATGTAGTGGGTCTCTGTAAGGTGTTACCTCTATGTAGTGGGTCTCTGTAGGGGGTCCCTCTGTGTAGTGGGTCTCTGTGAGGGGTTCCCTCTATGTAGTGGATCTCTGTAGGGGTTCCCTCTTTGTAATGGGTCTCTGTGAGGTGTTCCCTCCGTGTAGCGGGTCTATGTAGGGGTTCCCTCTATGTAGTGGGTCTCTGGGAGATGTTCCTTCTCTGTAGCGGGTCTCTGTAGGAGTTCTCTCTATGTAGTGTGTCACTGTGAGGTGTTCGCTCAATGTAGTGGGTCTCTGTGAGATGTTCCCTCTATGTAGCGGGTCTCTGTGAGGTGTTCCCTCTATGTAGCGGGTCTCTGTGAGGTGTTCCCTCTATGTAGCGGTTCTCTGTAGGGGTTCTCTCTATGTAGTGGGTCTCTGTGAGATGTTCCCTCTATGTAGTCGGTCTCTGTTGGTGTTCCCTCTATGTAGTGGGTCTCTGTGAAGTGTCCCCTCTATGTAGTGGGTCACTATAGGGGTTCTCTCTATGTAGTGGGTCTCTGTGAGATGTTCCCTCTATGTAGTGGGTCTCTGTGAGGTACTCCCTCTATGTAGCGGGTCTCTGTAGGGGTTCTCTCTATGTAGTGGGTCTCTGTGAGATGTTCCCTCTATGTAGTCGGTCTCTGTGGGTGTTCCCTCTATGTAGTGGGACTCTGTGAGGTGTTCCCTCTATGTAGTGGGTCCCTGTGAGGTGTTTCCTCCATGTAGTGGGTCTCCGTGAGATGTTCCCTCTATGTAGTGGGTCTCTGTGAATGTGTTCCCTCTATGTAGTGGGTTTCTGTCGGGGTTCCCTCTATGTAGTGGGTTTCTGTGAGGTGTTCCCTCTGTGTAGCGGGTCTCTGTAGGGGTTCCCTCTTTGTAGTGGGTCTCTGTGAGATGTTCCCTCTATGTAGCGGGTCTCTGTGAGGTGTTCCCTCTATGTAGTGGGTCTCTATCATGTGTTCCCTCTGTGTAGTGGGTCTCTGTAGGGGTTCTCTCTATGTAGTGGATCTTTGTGAGATGTTCCCTCTTTGTAGTAGGCCTCTGTGGGTGTTCCCTCTATGTAGTGGGTCTCTGTGAGGTGTTCTCTCTATGTAGTGGGTCTCTGTGAGATGTTCCCTCTATGTAGTGGGTCTCTGTGAGGTGTTCCCTCTATGTAGCGGGTCTCTGTGAGGTGTTCCCTCTATGTAGCGGGTCTCTGTAGGGGTTCTCTCTATGTAGAGGGTCTCTGTAGGGGTTCTCTCTATGTAGTGGGTCTCTGTGAGATGTTCCCTCTATGTAGCGGGTCTCAGTAGGGGTTTCCTCTATGTAGTGGGTCTCTGTGAGGTGTTCCCTCTATGTAGAGGGTCTCTGTAGGTGTTCTCTCTATGTAGTGGGTCTCTCTGAGGTGTTCCCTCTCTGTAGTGGGTCTCTGTGAGGTGTTCCCTCTATGTAGCGTGTCTCTGTAGGGGTTCTCTCTATGTAGTGGGTCTCTGTGAGATGTTCCCTCTATGTAGTGGGTCTCTGTGAGGTGTTCCCTCTATGTAGCGGGTCCCTGTGAGGTGTTTCCTCCATGTAGTGGGTCTCCGTGAGATGTTCCCTCTATGTAGTGGGTCTCTGTGAGGTGTTCCCTCTATGTAGTGGGTTTCTGTAGGGGTTCCCTCTATGTAGTGGGTTTCTGTGAGGTGTTCCCTCTTTGTAGCGGGTCTCTGTAGGGGTTCCCTCTATGTAGTGGGTCTCTGTGAGATGTTCCCTCTATGTAGCGGGTCTCTGTGAGGTGTTCCCTCTATGTAGTGGGTCTCTATGATGTGTTCCCTCTGTGTAGTGGATCTCTGTAGGGGTTCTCTCTATGTAGTGGATCTTTGTGAGATGTTCCCTCTATGTAGTAGGCCTCTGTGGGTGTTCCCTCTATGTAGTGGGTCTCTGTGAGGTGTTCTCTCTATGTAGTGGGTCTCTGTGAGATGTTCCCTCTATGTAGTGGGTCTCTGTGAGGTGTTCCCTCTATGTAGCGGGTCTCTGTGAGGTGTTCCCTCTATGTAGCGGGTCTCTGTAGGGGTTCTCTCTATGTAGAGGGTCTCTGTAGGGGTTCCCTCTATGTAGTGGGTCTCTGTGAGGTGTTTCCTCTATGTAGTGGATCTCTGTGGGGGTTCCCTCTATGTAGTGGGTCTCTGTGAGGTGTTCCCTCTGTGTAGCGGGTCACTGTAGGGTTTCCCTCTATGTAGTGGGTCTCCGTGAGATGTTCCCACTATGTAGCGGGTCTCTGTAGGAGTTCCCTCTATGTAGTGGGTCTCTATGATGTGTTCCCTCTGTGTAGTGGGTCTCTGTGAGGTGTTCCCTCTATGTAGTGGGTCTCTGTAGGGGTTCTCTCTACGTAGTGGGTCTTTGTGAGATGTTCCCTCTATGTAGTCGGTCTCTGTGGGTGTTCCCTCTATGTAGTGGGTCTCTGTGAGGTGTTCCCTCTATGTAGTGGGTCTCTGTGACGTGTTTCCTCTATGTAGTGGGTCTCTGTGAGAGGTTTCCTCTATGTAGTGGGTCTCTGTGACGTGTTTCCTCTATGTAGTGGGTCTCTGTGAGATGTTCCCTCTATGTAGTGGGTCTCTGTGAGGTGTTTCCTCTATGTAGTGGATCTCTGTGGGGGTTCCCTCTATGTAGTGGGTTTCTGTGAGGTGTTCCCTCTATGTAGTGGGTCTCTGTCGGGGTTCCCTCTATGTAGTGGGTCTCTGTGAGGTGTTTCCTCTATGTAGTGGGTCTCTGTGAGGTGTTTCGTCTCGGTAGTGGGTCTCTGTGAGGTGTTTCCTCTATGTTGTGGGTCTCTGTGAGGTACTCCCTCTATGTAGCGGGTCTCTGTGAGGTGTTCCCTCTCTGTAGTCGGTCTCTGTAGGGGTTCTCTCTATGTAGTGGGTCTCTGTGAGATGTTCCCTCTATGTAGTCGGTCTCTGTGGGTGTTCCCTCTATGTACTGGGTCTCTGTGAACTGTTCCCTCAATGTAGTGGGTCTCTGTGAGATGTTGCTCTATGTAGTGGGTCTCTGTGAGGTGTTCCCTCTATGTAGTGGGTCTCTGTTACGTGTTTCCTCTATGTCGTGGGTCTCTGTGAGATGTTCCCTCGATGTAGTGGGTCTCTGTGAGGTGTTACCTCTATGTAGTGGGTCTCTGTAGGGGTTCCCTCTATGTAGTGGGTCTCTGTGAGGGGTTCCCTCTATGTAGTGGATCTCTGTAGGGGTTCCCTCTTTGTAATGGATCTCTGTGAGGTGTTCCCACCGTGTAGCGGGTCTATGTAGGGGTTCCCTCTATGTAGTGGGTCTCTGTGAGATGTTCCTTCTCTGTAGCGGGTCTCTGTAGGAGTTCTCTCTATGTAGTGTGTCACTGTGAGGTGTTCGCTCTATGTAGTGGGTCTCTGTGAGATGTTCCCTCTATGTAGCGGGTCTCTGTGAGGTGTTCCCTCTATGTAGCGGGTCTCTGTGAGGTGTTCCCTCTATGTAGCGGGTCTCTGTAGGGGTTCTCTCTATGTAGTGGGTCTCTGTGAGATGTTCCCTCTATGTAGTCGGTCTCTGTTGGTGTTCCCTCTATGTAGTGGGTCTCTGTGAAGTGTCCCCTCTATGTAGTGGGTCTCTATAGGGGTTCTCTCTATGTAGTGGGTCTCTGTGAGATGTTCCCTCTATGTAGTGGGTCTCTGTGAGGTACTCCCTCTATGTAGCGGGTCTCTGTAGGGGTTCTCTCTATGTAGTGGGTCTCTGTGAGATGTTCCCTCCTTGTAGTCGGTCTCTGTGGGTGTTCCCTCTATGTAGTGGGTCTCTGTGAGGTGTTCCCTCTATGTAGTGGGTCCCTGTGAGGTGTTTCCTCCATGTAGTGGGTCTCCGTGAGATGTTCCCTCTATGTAGTGGGTCTCTGTGAGGTGTTCCCTCTATGTAGTGGGTTTCTGTAGGGGTTCCCTCTATGTAGTGGGTTTCTGTGAGGTGTTCCCTCTGTGTAGCGGGTCTCTGTAGGGGTTCCCTCTATGTAGTGGGTCTCTGTGAGATGTTCCCTCTATGTAGCGGGTCTCTGTGAGGTGTTCCCTCTATGTAGTGGGTCTCTATGATGTGTTCCCTCTGTGTAGTGGGTCTCTGTAGGGGTTCTCTCTATGTAGTGGATCTTTGTGAGATGTTCCCTCTATGTAGTAGGCCTCTGTGGGTGTTCCCTCTATGTAGTGGGTCTCTGTGAGGTGTTCTCTCTATGTAGTGGGTCTCTGTGAGATGTTCCCTCTATGTAGTGGGTCTCTGTGAGTTGTTCCCTCTATGTAGCGGGTCTCTGTGAGGTGTTCCCTCTATGTAGCGGGTCTCTGTAGGGGTTCTCTCTATGTAGAGGGTCTCTGTAGGGGTTCTCTCTATGTAGTGGGTCTCTGTGAGATGTTCCCTCTATGTAGCGGGTCTCAGTAGGGGTTTCCTCTATGTAGTGGGTCTCTGTGAGGTGTTCCCTCTATGTAGAGGGTCTCTGTAGGGGTTCTCTCTATGTAGTGGGTCTCTCTGAGGTGTTCCCTCTCTGTAGTGGGTCTCTGTGAGGTGTTCCCTCTATGTAGCGGGTCTCTGTAGGGGTTCTCTCTATGTAGTGGGTCTCTGTGAGATGTTCCCTCTATGTAGTGGGTCTCTGTGAGGTGTTTCCTCTATGTAGCGGGTCCCTGTGAGGTGTTTCCTCCATGTAGTGGGTCTCCGTGAGATGTTCCCTCTATGTAGTGGGTCTCTGTGAGGTGTTCCCTCTATGTAGTGGGTTTCTGTAGGGGTTCCCTCTATGTAGTGGGTTTCTGTGAGGTGTTCCCTCTGAGTAGCGGGTCTCTGTAGGGGTTCCCTCTATGTAGTGGGTCTCTGTGAGATGTTCCCTCTATGTAGCGGGTCTCTGTGAGGTGTTCCCTCTATGTAGTGGGTCTCTATGATGTGTTCCCTCTGTGTAGTGGGTCTCTGTAGGGGTTCTCTCTATGTAGTGGATCTTTGTGAGATGTTTCCTCTATGTAGTAGGCCTCTGTGGGTGTTCGCTCTATGTAGTGGGTCTCTGTGAGGTGTTCCCTCTATGTTGTGGGTCTCTGTGAGGTGTTCCCTCTATGTAGTGGGTCTCTGTAGGGGCTCTCTCTATGTAGTGGGTCTCTGTGAGATGTTCCCTCTATGTAGTCGATCTCTGTTGGTGTTGCCTCTATGTAGAGGGTCTATGTGAGGTGTCCCCTCTATGTAGTGGGTCTCTATAGGGGTTCTCTCTATGTAGTGGGTCTCTGTGAGATGTTCCCTCTATGTAGTGGGTCTCTGTGAGGTACTCCCTCTATGTAGCCGGTCTCTGTAGGTGTTCTCTCTATGTAGTGGGTCTCTGTGAGATGTTCCCTCTATGTAGTGGGTCTCTGTGAGGTGTTCCCTCGATGTAGTGGGTCTCTGTGAGGTGTTACCTCTATGTAGTGGGTCTCTGTAGGGGTTCCCTCTATGTAGTGGGTCTCTGTGAGGGGTTCCCTCTATGTAGTGGATCTCTGTAGGGGTTCCCTCTTTGTAATGGGTCTCTGTGAGGTGTTCCCACCGTGTAGCGGGTCTATGTAGGGGTTCCCTCTATGTAGTGGGTCTCTGTGAGATGTTCCTTCTCTGTAGCGGGTCTCTGTAGGAGTTCTCTCTATGTAGTGTGTCACTGTGAGGTGTTCGCTCTATGAAGTGGGTCTCTGTGAGATGTTCCCTCTATGTAGCGGGTCTCTGTGAGGTGTTCCCTCTATGTAGCGGGTCTCTGTGAGGTGTTCCCTCTATGTAGCGGGTCTCTGTAGGGGTTCTCTCTATGTAGTGGGTCTCTGTGAGATGTTCCCTCTATGTAGTCGGTCTCTGTTGGTGTTCCCTCTATGTAGTGGGTCTCTGTGAAGTGTCCCCTCTATGTAGTGGGTCTCTATAGGGGTTCTCTCTATGTAGTGGGTCTCTGTGAGATGTTCCCTCTATGTAGTGGGTCTCTGTGAGGTACTCCCTCTATGTAGCGGGTCTCTGTAGGGGTTCTCTCTATGTAGTGGGTCTCTGTGAGATGTTCCCTCTATGTAGTCGGTCTCTGTGGGTGTTCCCTCTATGTAGTGGGTCTCTGTGAGGTGTTCCCTCTATGTAGTGGGTCCCTGTGAGGTGTTTCCTCCATGTAGTGGGTCTCCGTGAGATGTTCCCTCTATGTAGTGGGTCTCTGTGAGGTGTTCCCTCTATGTAGTGGGTTTCTGTAGGGGTTCGCTCTATGTAGTGGGTTTCTGTGAGGTGTTCCCTCTGTGTAGCGGGTCTCTGTAGGGGTTCCCTCTATGTAGTGGGTCTCTGTGAGATGTTCCCTCTATGTAGTGGGTCTCTGTGAGGTGTTCCCTCTATGTAGCCGGTCTCTGTAGGTGTTCTCTCTATGTAGTGGGTCTCTGTGAGATGTTCCCTCTATGTAGTGGGTCTCTGTGAGGTGTTCCCTCGATGTAGTGGGTCTCTGTGAGGTGTTACCTCTATGTAGTGGGTCTCTGTAGGGGTTCCCTCTATGTAGTGGGTCTCTGTGAGGGGTTCCCTCTATGTAGTGGATCTCTGTAGGGGTTCCCTCTTTGTAATGGGTCTCTGTGAGGTGTTCCCACCGTGTAGCGGGTCTATGTAGGGGTTCCCTCTATGTAGTGGGTCTCTGTGAGATGTTCCTTCTCTGTAGCGGGTCTCTGTAGGAGTTCTCTCTATGTAGTGTGTCACTGTGAGGTGTTCGCTCTATGAAGTGGGTCTCTGTGAGATGTTCCCTCTATGTAGCGGGTCTCTGTGAGGTGTTCCCTCTATGTAGCGGGTCTCTGTGAGGTGTTCCCTCTATGTAGCGGGTCTCTGTAGGGGTTCTCTCTATGTAGTGGGTCTCTGTGAGATGTTCCCTCTGTGTAGTCGGTCTCTGTTGGTGTTCCCTCTATGTAGTGGGTCTCTGTGAAGTGTCCCCTCTATGTAGTGGGTCTCTATAGGGGTTCTCTCTATGTAGTGGGTCTCTGTGAGATGTTCCCTCTATGTAGTGGGTCTCTGTGAGGTACTCCCTCTATGTAGCGGGTCTCTGTAGGGGTTCTCTCTATGTAGTGGGTCTCTGTGAGATGTTCCCTCTATGTAGTCGGTCTCTGTGGGTGTTCCCGCTCTGTAGTGGGTCTCTGTGAGGTGTTCCCTCTATGTAGTGGGTCCCTGTGAGGTGTTTCCTCCATGTAGTGGGTCTCCGTGAGATGTTCCCTCTATGTAGTGGGTCTCTGTGAGGTGTTCCCTCTATGTAGTGGGTTTCTGTAGGGGTTCCCTCTATGTAGTGGGTTTCTGTGAGGTGTTCCCTCTGTGTAGCGGGTCTCTGTAGGGGTTCCCTCTATGTAGTGGGTCTCTGTGAGATGTTCCCTCTATGTAGCGGGTCTCTGTGAGGTGTTCCCTCTATGTAGTGGGTCTCTATGATGTGTTCCCTCTGTGTAGTGGGTCTCTGTAGGGGTTCTCTCTATGTAGTGGATCTTTGTGAGATGTTCCCTCTATGTAGTAGGCCTCTGTGGGTGTTCCCTCTATGTAGTGGGTCTCTGTGAGGTGTTCTCTCTATGTAGTGGGTCTCTGTGAGATGTTCCCTCTATGTAGTGGGTCTCTGTGAGGTGTTCCCTCTATGTAGCGGGTCTCTGTGAGGTGTTCCCTCTATGTAGCGGGTCTCTGTAGGGGTTCTCTCTATGTAGAGGGTCTCTGTAGGGGTTCTCTCTATGTAGTGGGTCTCTGTGAGATGTTCCCTCTATGTAGCGGGTCTCAGTAGGGGTTTCCTCTATGTAGTGGGTCTCTGTGAGGTGTTCCCTCTATGTAGAGGGTCTCTGTAGGGGTTCTCTCTATGTAGTGGGTCTCTCTGAGGTGTTCCCTCTCTGTAGTGGGTCTCTGTGAGGTGTTCCCTCTATGTAGCGGGTCTCTGTAGGGGTTCTCTCTATGTAGTGGGTCTCTGTGAGATGTTCCCTCTATGTAGTGGGTCTCTGTGAGGTGTTTCCTCTATGTAGCGGGTCCCTGTGAGGTGTTTCCTCCATGTAGTGGGTCTCCGTGAGATGTTCCCTCGATGTAGTGGGTCTCTGTGAGGTGTTCCCTCTATGTAGTGGGTTTCTGTAGGGGTTCCCTCTATGTAGTGGGTTTCTGTGAGGTGTTCCCTCTGAGTAGCGGGTCTCTGTAGGGGTTCCCTCTATGTAGTGGGTCTCTGTGAGATGTTCCCTCTATGTAGCGGGTCTCTGTGAGGTGTTCCCTCTATGTAGTGGGTCTCTATGATGTGTTCCCTCTGTGTAGTGGGTCTCTGTAGGGGTTCTCTCTATGTAGTGGATCTTTGTGAGATGTTCCCTCTATGTAGTAGGCCTCTGTGGGTGTTCGCTCTATGTAGTGGGTCTCTGTGAGGTGTTCCCTCTAAGTTGTGGGTCTCTGTGAGGTGTTCCCTCTATGTAGCGGGTCTCTGTAGGGGTTCTCTCTATGTAGTGGGTCTCTGTGAGATGTTCCCTCTATGTAGTCGATCTCTGTTGGTGTTGCCTCTATGTAGAGGGTCTATGTGAGGTGTCCCCTCTATGTAGTGGGTCTCTATAGGGGTTCTCTCTATGTAGTGGGTCTCTGTGAGATGTTCCCTCTATGTAGTGGGTCTCTGTGAGGTACTCCCTCTATGTAGCCGGTCTCTGTAGGTGTTCTCTCTATGTAGTGGGTCTCTGTGAGATGTTCCCTCTATGTAGTCGGTCTCTGTGGGTGTTCCCTCTATGTAGTGGGTCTCTGTGAGGTGTTCCCGCTATGTAGTGGGTCCCTGTGTGGTGTTTCCTCCATGTAGTGGGTCTCCGTGAGATGTTCCCTCTATGTAGTGGGTCTCTGTGAGGTGTTCCCTCTATGTAGTGGGTTTCGGTAGGGGTTCCCTCTATGTAGTGGGTTTCTGTGAGGTGTTCCCTCTGTGTAGCGGGTCTCTGTAGGGGTTCCCTCTATGTAGTGGGTCTCTGTGAGATGTTCCCTCTATGTAACGGGTCTCTGTAGGGGTTCCCATTATGTAGTGGGTCTCTATGATGTGTTCCCTCTGTGTAGTGGGTCTCTGTGAGGTGTGCCCTCTATGTAGTGGGTCTCTGTAGGGGTTCTCTCTATGTAGTGGATCTTTGTGAGATGTTCCCTCTATGTAGTAGGCCTCTGTGGGTGTTCCCTCGATGTAGTGGGTCTCTGTGAGGTGTTCTCTCTATGTAGTGGGTCTCTGTGAGATGTTCCCTCTATGTAGTGGGTCTCTGTGAGGTGTTCTCTCTATGTAGCGGGTCTCTGTGAGGTGTTCCCTCTATGTAGCGGGTCTCTGTAGGGGTTCTCTCTATGTAGAGGGTCTCTGTAGGGGTTCTCTCTATGTAGTGGGTCTCTGTGAGATGTTCCCTCTATGTAGCGGGTCTCAGTAGGGGTTTCCTCTACGTAGTGGGTCTCTGTGAGGTGTTCCCTCTATGTAGTTGGTCTCTGTAGGGGTTCTCTCTATGTAGTGGGTCTCTCTGAGGTGTTCCGTCTCTGTAGTGGGTCTCTGTGAGGTGTTCCCTCTATGTAGCGGGTCTCTGTAGGGGTTCTCTCTATGTAGTGGGTCTCTCTGAGGTGTTCCCTCTCTGTAGTGGGTCTCTGTGAGGTGTTCCCTCTATGTAGCGGGTCTCTGTAGGGGTTCTCTCTATGTAGTGGGTCTCTGTGAGATGTTCCCTCTATGTAGTGGGTCTCTGTGAGGTGTTCCCTCTATGTAGCGGGTCTCTGTGATGTGTTCCCTCTATGTAGTCGGTCTCTGTAGGGGTTCTCTCTATGTAGTGGATCTTTGTGAGATGTTCCCTCTATGTGTTAGGCCTCTGTGGGTGTTCCCTCTATGTAGTGGGTCTCTGTGAGGTGTTCTCTCTATGTAGTGGGTCTCTGTTTGATGTTCCCTCTATGTAGTGGGTCTCTGTGAGATGATCCCTCGATGTAATGGGTCTCTGTGAGATGTTCCCTCTATGTAGTGGGTCTCTGTGAGGTGTTCCCTCTATGTAGTGGGTCTCTGTGAGGTGTTCCCTCTATGTAGTGGGTCTCTGTGAGGTGTTCCCTCTATGTAGTGGGTCTCTGTGAGGTGTTCCCTCTATGTAGTGGGTCTCTGTGAGGTGTTCCCTCTATGTAGTAGGCCTCTGTGGGTGTTCCCTCTATGTAGTGGGTCTCTGTGAGGTGTTCTCTCGATGTAGTGGGTCTCTGTGAGATGTTCCCTCTATGTAGTGGGTCTCTGTGAGGTGTTCCCTCTATGTAGCGGGTCTCTGTTAGGTGTTCCCTCTATGTAGCGGGTCTCTGTAGGGGTTCCCTCTATGTAGTGGGTCTCTGTGAGATGTTCCCTCTATGTAGTGGGTCTCTGTGAGGTGTTTCGTCTAGGTAGTGGGTCTCTGTGAGGTGTTTCCTCTATGTTGTGGGTCTCTGTGAGGTATTCCCTCTATGTAGTGGGTCTCTGTGAGGTACTCCCTCTATGTAGCGGGTCTCTGTGAGGTGTTCCCTCTCTGTAGTGGGTATCTGTAGGGGTTCTCTCTATGTAGTGGGTCTCTGTGAGATGTTCCCTCTATGTAGTCGGTCTCTGTGGGTGTTCCCTCTATGTACTGGGTCTCTGTGAACTGTTCCCTCTATGTACTGGGTCTCTGTGAGATGTTGCTCTATGTAGTGGGTCTCTGTGATGTGTTCCCTCTATGTAGTGGGTCTCTGTTACGTGTTTCCTCTATGTAGTGGGTCTCTGTGAGATGTTCCCTCGATGTAGTGGGTCTCTGTAAGGTGTTACCTCTATGTAGTGGGTCTCTGTAGGGGGTCCCTCTATGTAGTGGGTCTCTGTGAGGGGTTCCCTCTATGTAGTGGATCTCTGTAGGCGTTCCCTCTTTGTAATGGGTCTCTGTGAGGTGTTCCCTCCGTGTAGCGGGTCTATGTAGGGGTTCCCTCTATGTAGTGGGTCTCTGGGAGATGTTCCTTCTCTGTAGCGGGTCTCTGTAGGAGTTCTCTCTATGTAGTGTGTCACTGTGAGGTGTTCGCTCTATGTAGTGGGTCTCTGTGAGATGTTCCCTCTATGTAGCGGGTCTCTGTGAGGTGTTCCCTCTATGTAGCGGGTCTCTGTAGGGGTTCTCTCTATGTAGTGGGTCTCTGTGAGATGTTCCCTCTATGTAGTCGGTCTCTGTTGGTGTTCCCTCTATGTAGTGGGTCTCTGTGAAGTGTCCCCTCTATGTAGTGGGTCTCTATAGGGGTTCTCTCTATGTAGTGGGTCTCTGTGAGATGTTCCCTCTATGTAGTGGGTCTCTGTGAGGTACTCCCTCTATGTAGCGGGTCTCTGTAGGGGTTCTCTCTATGTAGTGGGTCTCTGTGAGATGTTCCCTCTATGTAGTCGGTCTCTGTGGGTGTTCCCTCTATGTAGTGGGACTCTGTGAGGTGTTCCCTCTATGTAGTGGGTCCCTGTGAGGTGTTTCCTCCATGTAGTGGGTCTCCGTGAGATGTTCCCTCTATGTAGTGGGTCTCTGTGAATGTGTTCCCTCTATGTAGTGGGTTTCTGTAGGGGTTCCCTCTATGTAGTGGGTTTCTGTGAGGTGTTCCCTCTGTGTAGCGGGTCTCTGTAGGGGTTCCCTCTATGTAGTGGGTCTCTGTGAGATGTTCCCTCTATGTAGCGGGTCTCTGTGAGGTGTTCCCTCTATGTAGTGGGTCTCTATCATGTGTTCCCTCTGTGTAGTGGGTCTCTGTAGGGGTTCTCTCTATGTAGTGGATCTTTGTGAGATGTTCCCTCTATGTAGTAGGCCTCTGTGGGTGTTCCCTCTATGTAGTGGGTCTCTGTGAGGTGTTCTCTCTATGTAGTGGGTCTCTGTGAGATGTTCCCTCTATGTAGTGGGTCTCTGTGAGGTGTTCCCTCTATGTAGCGGGTCTCTGTGAGGTGTTCCCTCTATGTAACGGGTCTCTGTAGGGGTTCTCTCTATGTAGAGGGTCTCTGTAGGGGTTCTCTCTATGTAGTGGGTCTCTGTGAGATGTTCCCTCTATGTAGCGGGTCTCAGTAGGGGTTTCCTCTATGTAGTGGGTCTCTGTGAGGTGTTCCCTCTATGTAGAGGGTCTCTGTAGGGGTTCTCTCTATGTAGTGGGTCTCTCTGAGGTGTTCCCTCTCTGTAGTGGGTCTCTGTGAGGTGTTCCCTCTATGTAGCGGGTCTCTGTAGGGGTTCTCTCTATGTAGTTGGTCTCTGTGAGATGTTCCCTCTATGTAGTGGGTCTCTGTGAGGTGTTCCCTCTATGTAGCGGGTCCCTGTGAGGTGTTTCCTCCATGTAGTGGGTCTCCGTGAGATGTTCCCTCTATGTAGTGGGTCTCTGTGAGGTGTTCCCTCTATGTAGTGGGTTTCTGTAGGGGTTCCCTCTATGTAGTGGGTTTCTGTGAGGTGTTCCCTCTTTGTAGCGGGTCTCTGTAGGGGTTCCCTCTATGTAGTGGGTCTCTGTGAGATGTTCCCTCTATGTAGCGGGTCTCTGTGAGGTGTTATCTCTATGTAGTGGGTCTCTATGATGTGTTCCCTCTGTGTAGTGGATCTCTGTAGGGGTTCTCTCTATGTAGTGGATCTTTGTGAGATGTTCCCTCTATGTAGTAGGCCTCTGTGGGTGTTCCCTCTATGTAGTGGGTCTCTGTGAGGTGTTCTCTCTATGTAGTGGGTCTCTGTGAGATGTTCCCTCTATGTAGTGGGTCTCTGTGAGGTGTTCCCTCTATGTAGCGGGTCTCTGTGAGGTGTTCCCTCTATGTAGCGGGTCTCTGTAGGGGTTCTCTCTATGTAGAGGGTCTCTGTAGGGGTTCCCTCTATGTAGTGGGTCTCTGTGAGGTGTTTCCTCTATGTAGTGGATCTCTGTGGGGGTTCCCTCTATGTAGTGGGTCTCTGTGAGGTGTTCCCTCTGTGTAGCGGGTCACTGTAGGGTTTCCCTCTCTGTAGTGGGTCTCCGTGAGATGTTCCCACTATGTAGCGGGTCTCTGTAGGAGTTCCCTCTATGTAGTGGGTCTCTATGATGTGTTCCCTCTGTGTCGTGGGTCTCTGTGAGGTGTTCCCTCTATGTAGTGGGTCTCTGTAGGGGTTCTCTCTACGTAGTGGGTCTTTGTGAGATGTTCCCTCTATGTAGTCGGTCTCTGTGGGTGTTCCCTCTATGTAGTGGGTCTCTGTGAGGTGTTCCCTCTATGTAGTGGGTCTCTGTGACGTGTTTCCTCTATGTAGTGGGTCTCTGTGAGAGGTTTCCTCTATGTAATGGGTCTCTGTGACGTGTTTCCTCTATGTAGTGGGTCTCTGTGAGATGTTCCCTCTATGTAGTGGGTCTCTGTGAGGTGTTTCCTCTATGTAGTGGATCTCTGTGGGGGTTCCCTCTATGTAGTGGGTTTCTGTGAGATGTTCCCTCTATGTAGTGGGTCTCTGTCTGGGTTCCCTCTATGTAGTGGGTCTCTGTGAGGTGTTTCCTCTGTGTAGCGGGTCTTTGTAGGGGTTCCCTCTATGTAGTGGGTCTCTGTGAGAGGTTCCCTCTATGTAGTGGGTCTCTGTGAGGTGTTTCGTCTAGGTAGTGGGTCTCTGTGAGGTGTTTCCTCTATGTTGTGGGTCTCTGTGAGGTACTCCCTCTATGTAGCGGGTCTCTGTGAGATGTTCCCTCTCTGTAGTGGGTCTCTGTGAGGTGTTCCCTCTCTGTAGTCGGTCTCTGTAGGGGTTCTATCTGTGTAGTGGGTCTCTGTGAGATGTTCCCTCTATGTAGTCGGTCTCTGTGGGTGTTCCCTCTATGTACTGGGTCTCTGTGAACTGTTCCCTCAATGTAGTGGGTCTCTGTGAGATGTTGCTCTATGTAGTGGGTCTCTGTGAGGTGTTCCCTCTATGTAGTGGGTCTCTGTTACGTGTTTCCTCTATGTAGTGGGTCTCTGTGAGATGTTCCCTCGATGTAGTGGGTCTCTGTGAGGTGTTACCTCTATGTAGTGGGTCTCTGTAGGGGTTCCCTCTATGTAGTGGGTCTCTGTGAGGGGTTCCCTCTATGTAGTGGATCTCTGTAGGGGTTCCCTCTTTGTAATGGGTCTCTGTGAGGTGTTCCCACCGTGTAGCGGGTCTATGTAGGGGTTCCCTCTATGTAGTGGGTCTCTGTGAGATGTTCCTTCTCTGTAGCGGGTCTCTGTAGGAGTTCTCTCTATGTAGTGTGTCACTGTGAGGTGTTCGCTCTATGTAGTGGGTCTCTGTGAGATGTTCCCTCTATGTAGCGGGTCTCTGTGAGGTGTTCCCTCTATGTAGCGGGTCTCTGTGAGGTGTTCCCTCTATGTAGCGGGTCTCTGTAGGGGTTCTCTCTATGTAGTGGGTCTCTGTGAGATGTTCCCTCTATGTAGTCGGTCTCTGTTGGTGTTCCCTCTATGTAGTGGGTCTCTGTGAAGTGTCCCCTCTATGTAGTGGGTCTCTATAGGGGTTCTCTCTATGTAGTGGGTCTCTGTGAGATGTTCCCTCTATGTAGTGGGTCTCTGTGAGGTACTCCCTCTATGTAGCGGGTCTCTGTAGGGGTTCTCTCTATGTAGTGGGTCTCTGTGAGATGTTCCCTCTATGTAGTCGGTCTCTGTGGGTGTTCCCTCTATGTAGTGGGTCTCTGTGAGGTGTTCCCTCTATGTAGTGGGTCCCTGTGAGGTGTTTCCTCCATGTAGTGGGTCTCCGTGAGATGTTCCCTCTATGTAGTGGGTCTCTGTGAGGTGTTCCCTCTGTGTAGTGGGTTTCTGTGAGGTGTTCCCTCTGTGTAGCGGGTCTCTGTAGGGGTTCCCTCTATGTAGTGGGTCTCTGTGAGATGTTCCCTCTATGTAGCGGGTCTCTGTGAGGTGTTCCCTCTATGTAGTGGGTCTCTATGATGTGTTCCCTCTGTGTAGTGGGTCTCTGTAGGGGTTCTCTCTGTGTAGTGGATCTTTGTGAGATGTTCCCTCTATGTAGTAGGCCTCTGTGGGTGTTCCCTCTATGTAGTGGGTCTCTGTGAGGTGTTCTCTCTATGTAGTGGGTCTCTGTGAGATGTTCCCTCTATGTAGTGGGTCTCTGTGAGGTGTTCCCTCTATGTAGCGGGTCTCTGTGAGGTGTTCCCTCTATGTAGCGGGTCTCTGTAGGGGTTCTCTCTATGTAGAGGGTCTCTGTAGGGGTTCTCTCTATGTAGTGGGTCTCTGTGAGATGTTCCCTCTATGTAGCGGGTCTCAGTAGGGGTTTCCTCTATGTAGTTGGTCTCTGTGAGGTGTTCCCTCTATGTAGAGGGTCTCTGTAGGGGTTCTCTCTATGTAGTGGGTCTCTCTGAGGTGTTCCCTCTCTGTAGTGGGTCTCTGTGAGGTGTTCCCTCTATGTAGCGGGTATCTGTAGGGGTTCTCTCTATGTAGTGGGTCTCTGTGAGATGTTCCCTCTATGTAGTGGGTCTCTGTGAGGTGTTTCCTCTATGTAGCGGGTCCCTGTGAGGTGTTTCCTCCATGTAGTGGGTCTCCGTGAGATGTTCCCTCTATGTAGTGGGTCTCTGTGAGGTGTTCCCTCTATGTAGTGGGTTTCTGTAGGGGTTCCCTCTATGTAGTGGGTTTCTGTGAGGTGTTCCCTCTGTGTAGCGGGTCTCTGTAGGGGTTCCCTCTATGTAGTGGGTCTCTGTGAGATGTTCCCTCTATGTAGCGGGTCTCTGTGAGGTGTTCCCTCTATGTAGTGGGTCTCTATGATGTGTTCCCTCTGTGTAGTGGGTCTCTGTAGGGGTTCTCTCTATGTAGTGGATCTTTGTGAGATGTTCCCTCTATGTAGTAGGCCTCTGTGGGTGTTCGCTCTATGTAGTGGGTCTCTGTGAGGTGTTCCCTCTATGTTGTGGGTCTCTGTGAGGTGTTCCCTCTATGTAGTCGGTCTCTGTTGGTGTTCCCTCTATGTAGAGGGTCTATGTGAGGTGTCCCCTCTATGTAGTGGGTCTCTATAGGGGTTCTCTCTATGTAGTGGGTCTCTGTGAGATGTTCCCTCTATGTAGTGGGTCTCTGTGAGGTACTCCCTCTATGTAGCCGGTCTCTGTAGGTGTTCTCTCTATGTAGTGGGTCTCTGTGAGATGTTCCCTCTATGTAGTCGGTCTCTGTGGGTGTTCCCTCTATGTAGTGGGTCTCTGTGAGGTGTTCCCGCTATGTAGTGGGTCCCTGTGAGGTGTTTCCTCCATGTAGTGGGTCTCCGTGAGATGTTCCCTCTATGTAGTGGGTCTCTGTGAGGTGTTCCCTCTATGTAGTGGGTTTCGGTAGGGGTTCCCTCTATGTAGTGGGTTTCTGTGAGGTGTTCCCTCTGTGTAGCGGGTCTCTGTAGGGGTTCCCTCTATGTAGTGGGTCTCTGTGAGATGTTCCCTCTATGTAACGGGTCTCTGTAGGGGTTCCCATTATGTAGTGGGTCTCTATGATGTGTTCCCTCTGTGTAGTGGGTCTCTGTGAGGTGTTCCCTCTATGTAGTGGGTCTCTGTAGGGGTTCTCTCTATGTAGTGGATCTTTGTGAGATGTTCCCTCTATGTAGTAGGCCTCTGTGGGTGTTCCCTCGATGTAGTGGGTCTCTGTGAGGTGTTCTCTCTATGTAGTGGGTCTCTGTGAGATGTTCCCTCTATGTAGTGGGTCTCTGTGAGGTGTTCTCTCTATGTAGCGGGTCTCTGTGAGGTGTTCCCTCTATGTAGCGGGTCTCTGTAGGGGTTCTCTCTATGTAGAGGGTCTCTGTAGGGGTTCTCTCTATGTAGTGGGTCTCTGTGAGATGTTCCCTCTATGTAGCGGGTCTCAGTAGGGGTTTCCTCTACGTAGTGGGTCTCTGTGAGGTGTTCCCTCTATGTAGTGTGTCTCTGTAGGGGTTCTCTCTATGTAGTGGGTCTCTCTGAGGTGTTCCGTCTCTGTAGTGGGTATCTGTGAGGTGTTCCCTCTATGTAGCGGGTCTCTGTAGGGGTTCTCTCTATGTAGTGGGTCTCTCTGAGGTGTTCCCTCTCTGTAGTGGGTCTCTGTGAGGTGTTCCCTCTATGTAGCGGGACTCTGTAGGGGTTCTCTCTATGTAGCGGGTCTCTGTGATGTGTTCCCTCTATGTAGTCGGTCTCTGTAGGGGTTCTCTCTATGTAGTGGATCTTTGTGAGATGTTCCCTCTATGTAGTAGGCCTCTGTGGGTGTTCCCTCTATGTAGTGGGTCTCTGTGAGGTGTTCTCTCTATGTAGTGGGTCTCTGTTTGATGTTCCCTCTATGTAGTGGGTCTCTGTGAGATGATCCCTCGATGTAATGGGTCTCTGTGAGATGTTCCCTCTATGTAGTGGGTCTCTGTGAGGTGTTCCCTCTATGTAGTGGGTCTCTGTGAGGTGTTCCCTCTATGTAGTGGGTCTCTGTGAGGTGTTCCCTCTATGTAGTGGGTCTCTGTGAGGTGTTCCCTCTATGTAGTGGGTCTCTGTGAGGTGTTTCCTCTATGTAGTGGGTCTCTGTGAGGTGTTCCCTCTATGTAGTGGGTCTCTGTGAGGTGTTCCCTCTATGTAGTGGGTCTCTGTGAGGTGTTCCCTCTGTGTAGTGGGTCTTTGTGAGGTGTTCCCTCTATGTAGTGGGTCCCTGTAGGGGTTCTCTCTATGTAGTGGATCTTTGTGAGATGTTCCCTCTATGTAGTAGGCCTCTGTGGGTGTTCCCTCTATGTAGTGGGTCTCTGTGAGGTGTTCTCTCTATGTAGTGGGTCTCTGTGAGGTGTTCCCTCTATGTAGTGGGTCTCTGTGAGGAGTTCCCTCTGTGTAGTGGGTCTCTGTGAGGTGTTCCCTCTGTGTAGTGGGTCTCTGTGAGGTATTCCCTCTCTGTAGTGGGTCTCTGTGAGGTGTTCCCTCTATGTAGTGGGTCTCTGTGAGGTGTTCCCTCTGTGTAGTGGGTCTCTGTGAGGTGTTCCCTCTATGTAGCGGGTCTCTGTGTGGTGTTCCCTCTATGTAGCGGGTCTCTGTAGGGGTTCTCTCTATGTAGAGGGTCTCTGTAGGGGTTCTCTCTATGTAGTGGGTCTCTGTGAGATTTCATAGAATTTACAGTGCAGAATGAGGCCATTCGGCCCATCGAGTCTGCACCGGCTCTTGGAAAGAGCACCCTACCCAAGGTCACCACCACCACCCTATCCCCATAACCCAGTAACCCCACCCAACACTAAGGGCAATTTTGGACACGAAGCGCAATTTATCATGGCCAATCCACCTAACCTGCACATCTTTGGACTGTGGGAGGAAACCGGAGCACCCGGAGGAAACCCATGCACACACGGGGAGGATGTGCAGACTCCGCACAGACAGTGACCCAAGCTGGAATCGAACCTGGGACCCTGGAGCTGTGAAGCAATTGTGCTATCCACAAGGCTACCGTGCTGCCCTCTCTATGATGTGTTCCCTCTGTGTAGTGGGTATCTGTGAGGTGTTCCCTCTGTGTAGTGGGTATCTGTGAGGTGTTCCCTCTCTGTAGTGGGTCTCTGTAGGGGTTCTCTCTATGTAGTGGGTCTCTGTGAGGTTTTCCCTCTGTGTAGCGGGTTTCTGTAAGGGTTCTCTCTATGTAGTGGGTCTCTGTGAGATGTTCCCTCTATGTAGTGGGTCTCTGTGAGATGTTCCCTCTATATAGTGGGTCTCTATGATGTGTTCCCTCTGTGTAGTGGGTCTCTGTGAGATGTTCACTCTATGTAGTGGGTCTCTGTGAGATGTTCCCTCTATGTAGCGGGTCTCTGTAAGGGTTCTCTCTATGTAGTGGGTCTCTGTGAGGTGTTTACTCTATGTAGTGGGTCTCTGTGAGGTGTTTCCTCTATGTTGTGGGTCTCTGTGAGGTACTCCCTCTATGTAGCGGGTCTCTATGATGTGTTCCCTCTGTGTAGTGGGTCTCTGTGAAATGTTCGCTCTACATAGTGGGTCTCTGTAGGGGTTCACTCTATGTAGTGGGTCTCTGTAGGGGTTCTCTCGATGTAATGGGTCTCTGTGAGGTGTTTCCTCTATGTAGTGGGTCTCTATGATGTGTTCCCTCTGTGTAGTGGGTCTCTGTGAGATGTTTCCTCTATGTAGTGGGTCTCTGTGAGATGTTCCCTCTATGTAGTGGGTCTCTGTGAGGTGTTCCCTCTATGTAGTGGGTCTCTGTGAGATGTTCCCTCTATATAGTGGGTCTCTATGATGTGTTCCCTCTGTGTAGTGGGTCTCTGTGAGATGTTCACTCTATGTAGTGGGTCTCTGTGAGATGTTCCCTCTATGTAGCGGGTCTCTGTAAGGGTTCTCTCTATGTAGTGGGTCTCTGTGAGGTGTTTCCTCTATGTAGTGGGTCTCTGTGAGGTGTTTCCTCTATGTTGTGGGTCTCTGTGAGGTACTCCCTCGATGTAGCGGGTCTCTATGATGTGTTCCCTCTGTGTAGTGGGTCTCTGTGAGATGTTCGCTCTATATAGTGGGTCTCTGTAGGGGTTCACTCTATGTAGTGGGTCTCTGTAGGGGTTCTCTCTATGTAATGGGTCTCTGTGAGGTGTTTCCTCTATGTAGTGGGTCTCTATGATGTGTTCCCTCTGTGTAGTGGGTCTCTGTGAGATGTTCGCTCTATGTAGTGGGTCTCTGTAGGGGTTCCCTCTATGTAGCGGGTCTCTATGATGTGTTCCCTCTGTATAGTGGGTCACTGTGAAGTGTTCCCTCTATGTAGTGGGTCTCTGTGAGGTGTTCCCTCTATGTAGTGGGTCTCTGTAGTGGTTCCCTCTATGTAGAGGGTCTCTGTGAGGTGTTTCCTCTATGTAGTGGATCTCTGTGGGGGTTCCCTCTATGTAGTGGGTCTCTGTGAGGTGTTCCCTCTGTGTAGCGGGTCTCTGTAGGGTTTCCCTCTATGTAGTGGGTCTCCGTGAGATGTTCCCACTATGTAGCGGGTCTCTGTAGGAGTTCCCTCTATGTAGTGGGTCTCTATGATGTGTTCCCTCTGTGTAGTGGGTCTCTGTGAGGTGTTCCCTCTATGTAGTGGGTCTCTGTAGGGGTTCCCTCTATGTAGTGGATCTCTGTGAGGTGTTCCCTCTATGTAGTGGGTCTCTGTGACGTGTTTCCTCTATGTAGTGGGTCTCTGTGAGAGGTTTCCTCTATGTAGTGGGTCTTTGTGACGTGTTTCCTCTATGTAGTGGGTCTCTGTGAGATGTTCCCTCTATGTAGTGGGTCTCTGTGAGGTGTTTCCTCTATGTAGTGGATCTCTGTGGGGGTTCCCTCTATGTAGTGGGTTTCTGTGAGGTGTTCCCTCTATGTAGTGGGTCTCTGTCGGGGTTCCCTCTATGTAGTGGGTCTCTGTCGGGGTTCCCTCTATGTAGTGGGTCTCTGTGAGGTGTTTCCTCGATGTAGTAGATCTCTGTAGTGGCTCCCTCTTTGTAGAGGGTCTCTGTGAGGTGTTCCCTCTGTGTAGCGGGTCTTTGTAGGGGTTCCCTCTATGTAGTGGGTCTCTGTGAGATGTTCCCTCTATGTAGAGGGTCTCTGTGAGGTGTTTCCTCTAGGTAGTGGGTCTCTGTGAGGTGTTTCCTCTATGTTGTGGGTCTCTGTGAGGTATTCCCTCTCTGTAGTGGGTCTCTGTGAGGTACTCCCTCTATGTAGAGGGTTTCTGTGAGGTGGTCCCTCTATGTAGTGGATCTCTGTAGGGGTTCTCTCTATGTAGTGGGTCTCTGTGAGGTGTTTCCTCTATGTAGTGGATCTCTGTAGGGGTTCCCTCTTTGTAATGGGTCTCTGTGAGGTGTTCCCTCTGTGTAGCGGGTCTATGTAGGGGTTCCCTCTATGTAGTGGGTCTCTGTGAGATGTTCCTTCTCTGTAGCGGGTCTCTGTAGGAGTTCTCTCTATGTAGTGTGTCACTGTGAGGTGTTCGCTCTATGTAGTGGGTCTCTGTGAGATGTTCCCTCTATGTATCGGGTCTCTGTGAGGTGTTCCCTCTATGTAGCGGGTCTCTGTGAGGTGTTCCCTCTATGTAGCAGGTCTCTGTAGGGGTTCTCTCTATGTAGTGGGTCTCTGTGAGATGTTCCCTCTATGTAGTCGGTCTCTATTGGTGTTCCCTCTATGTAGTGGGTCTCTGTGAAGTGTCCCCTCTATGTAGTGGGTCTCTATAGGGGTTCTCTCTATGTAGTGGGTCTCTGTGAGATGTTCCCTCTATGTAGTGGGTCTCTGTGAGGTGTTCCCTCAATGTAGTGGGTCTCTGTGAGGTACTCCCTCTATGTAGCGGGTCTCTGTAGGGGTTCTCTCTATGTAGTGGGTCTCTGTGAGATGTTCCCTCAATGTAGTCGGTCTCTGTGGGTGTTCCCTCTATGTAGTGGTTCTCTGTGAGGTGTTCCCTCTATGTAGTGGGTCCCTGTGAGGTGTTTCCTCCATGTAGTGGGTCTCCGTGAGATGTTCCCTCTATGTAGTGGGTCTCTGTGAGGTGTTCCCTCTATGTAGTGGGTTTCTGTAGGGATTCCCTCTATGTAGTGGGTTTCTGTGAGGTGTTCCCTCTGTGTAGCGGGTCTCTGTAGGGGTTCCCTCTATGTAGTGGGTCTCTGTGAGATGTTCCCTCTATGTATCGGGTCTCTGTGAGGTGTTCCCTCTATGTAGTAGGCCTCTGTGGGTGTTCCCTCTATGTCGTGGGTCTCTGTGAGGTGTTCCCTCTATGTAGTGGGTCTCTGTGAGGTGTTCCCTCTATGTAGTGGGTCTCTGTGAGATGTTCCCTCTATGTATCGGGTCTCTGTGAGGTGTTCCCTCTATGTAGTAGGCCTCTGTGGGTGTTCCCTCTATGTCGTGGGTCTCTGTGAGGTTTTCCCTCTATGTAGTGGGTCTCTGTGAGGTGTTCCCTCTATGTAGTGGGTCTCTGTGAGATGTTCCCTCTATATAGTGGGTCTTTATGATGTGTTCCCTCTGTGTAGTGGGTCTCTGTGAGATGTTCGCTCTATGTAGTGGCTCTCTGTGAGATGTTCCCTCTATGTAGCGGGTCTCTGTAAGGGTTCTCTCTATGTAGTGGGTCTCTGTGAGGTGTTTCCTCTATGTAGTGGGTCTCTGTGAGGTGTTTCCTCTATGTTGTGGGTCTCTGTGAGGTACTCCCTCTATGTAGCGGTCTCTATGATGTGTTCCCTCTGTGTAGTGGGTCTCTGTGAGATGTTCGCTCTATATAGTGGGTCTCTGTAGGGGTTCCCTCTATGTAGCGGGTTTCTGTAGGGGTTCTCTCTATGTAATGGGTCTCTGTGAGATGTTCCCTCTATATAGTGGGTCTCTATGATGTGTTCCCTCTGTGTAGTGGGTCTCTGTGAGATGTTCGCTCTATGTAGTGGCTCTCTGTGAGATGTTCCCTCTATGTAGCGGGTCTCTGTAAGGGTTCTCTCTATGTAGTGGGTCTCTGTGAGGTGTTTCCTCTATGTAGTGGGTCTCTGTGAGGTGTTTCCTCTATGTTGTGGGTCTCTGTGAGGTACTCCCTCTATGTAGTGGGTCTCTATGATGTGTTCCCTCTGTGTAGTGGGTCTCTGTGAGATGTTCGCTCGATGTAGTGGGTCTCTGTAGGGGTTCCCTCTATGTAGCGGGTCTCTATGATGTGTTCCCTCTGTGTAGTGGGTCACTGTGAAGTGTTTCCTCTATGTAGTGGGTCTCTGTGAGATGTTCCCTCTATGTAGTGGGTCTCTGTGAGGTGTTCCCTCTATGTAGTGGGTCTCTGTAGTGGTTCCCTCTATGTAGTGGGTCTCTGTGAAGTGTTTCCTCTATGTAGTGGATCTCTGTGGGGGTTCCCTCTATGTAGTGGGTCTCTGTGAGGTGTTCCCTCTGTGTAGCGGGTCTCTGTAGGGTTTCCCTCTATGTAGTGGGTCTCCGTGAGATGTTCCCACTATGTAGCGGGTCTCTGTAGGAGTTCCCTCTATGTAGTGGGTCTCTATGATGTGTTCCCTCTGTGTAGTGGGTCTCTGTGAGGTGTTCCCTCTATGTAGTGGGTCTCTGTAGGGGTTCTCTCTACGTAGTGGGTCTCTGTGAGATGTTCCCTCTATGTAGCGGGTCTCTGTAGGGGTTCCCTCTATGTAGTGGGTCTCTGTGAGATGTTCCTTCTCTGTAAGCGGGTCTCTGTAGGAGTTCTCTCTATGTAGTGTGTCACTGTGAGGTGTTCCCTCTATGTAGTGGGTCCCTGTGAGGTGTTTCCTCCATGTAGTGGGTCTCCGTGAGATGTTCCCTCTATGTAGTGGGTCTCTGTGAGGTGTTCCCTCTATGTAGTGGGTTTCTGTAGGGGTTCCCTCTATGTAGTGGGTTTCTGTGAGGTGTTCCCTCTGTGTAGCGGGTCTCTGTAGGGGTTCCCTCTATGTAGTGGGTCTCTGTGAGATGTTCCCTCTATGTAGCGGGTCTCTGTGAGGTGTTCCCTCTATGTAGTGGGTCTCTATGATGTGTTCCCTCTATGTAGTGGGTCCCTGTGAGGTGTTTCCTCCATGTAGTGGGTCTCCGTGAGATGTTCCCTCTATGTAGTGGGTCTCTGTGAGGTGTTCCCTCTATGTAGCGGTTCTCAGTAGGGGTTTCCTCTATGTAGTGGGTCTCTGTGAGGTGTTCCCTCTATGTAGAGGGTCTCTGTAGGGGTTCTCTCTATGTAGTGGGTCTCTCTGAGGTGTTCCCTCTCTGTAGTGGGTCTCTGTGAGGTGTTCCCTCTATGTAGCGGGTCTCTGTAGGGGTTCTCTCTATGTAGTGGGTCTCTGTGAGATGTTCCCTCTATGTAGTGGGTCTCTGTGAGGTGTTCCCTCTATGTAGCGGGTCTCTGTGATGTGTTTCCTCTATGTAGTGGGTCTCTGTGAGTTATTTCCTCCATGTAGTGGGTCTCTGTGAGATGTTCCCTCTATGGAGTGGTTCTCTGAAGCGGTTCTCTCTATGTAGTGGGTCTCTGAAGGGGTTCTCTCTATGTAGCGTGTCTCTGTGAGGTGTTCGCTCTATGTAGTGGGTCTCTGTGAGGTGTTCCCTCTATGTTGTGGGTCTCTGTGAGGTGTTCCCTCTATGTAGCGGGTCTCTGTAGGGGTTCTCTCTATGTAGTGGGTCTCTGTGAGATGTTCCCTCTATGTAGTCGGTCTCTGTGAGGTGTTCCCTCTATGTAGCGGGTCTCTGTAGGGGTTCTCTCTATGTAGAGGGTCTCTGTAGGGGTTCTCTCTATGTAGTGGGTCTCTGTGAGATTTCATAGAATTTACAGTTCAGAATGAGGCCATTCGGCCCATCGAGTCTGCACCGGCTCTTGGAAAGAGCACCCTACCCAAGGTCACCACCACCACCCTATCCCCATAACCCAGTAACCCCACCCAACACTAAGGGCAATTTTGGACACGAACCGCAATTTATCATGGCCAATCCACCTAACCTGCACATCTTTGGACTGTGGGAGGAAACCGGAGCACCCGGAGGAAACCCATGCACACACGGGGAGGATGTGCAGACTCCGCACAGACAGTGACCCAAGCTGGAATCGAACCTGGGACCCTTGAGCTGTGAAGCAATTGTGCTATCCACAAGGCTACCGTGCTGCCCTCTCTATGATGTGTTCCCTCTGTGTAGTGGGTATCTGTGAGGTGTTCCCTCTGTGTAGTGGGTATCTGTGAGGTGTTCCCTCTCTGTAGTGGGTCTCTGTAGGGGTTCTCTCTATGTAGTGGGTCTCTGTGAGGTTTTCCCTCTGTGTAGCGGGTTTCTGTAAGGGTTCTCTCGATGTAGTGGGTCTCTGTGAGATGTTCCCTCTATGTAGTGGGTCTCTGTGAGATGTTCCCTCTATATAGTGGGTCTCTATGATGTGTTCCCTCTGTGTAGTGGGTCTCTGTGAGACGTTCCCTCTATATAGTGGGTCTCTATGATGTGTTCCCTCTGTGTAGTGGGTCTCTGTGAGATGTTCACTCTATGTAGTGGGTCTCTGTGAGATGTTCCCTCTATGTAGCGGGTCTCTGTAAGGGTTCTCTCTATGTAGTGGGTCTCTGTGAGGTGTTTCCTCTATGTAGTGGGTCTCTGTGAGGTGTTCGCTCTATATAGTGGGTCTCTGTAGGGGTTCACTCTATGTAGCGGGTCTCTATGATGTGTTCCCTCTGTGTAGTGGGTCTCTGTGAGATGTTCGCTCTATATAGTGGGTCTCTGTAGGGGTTCACTCTATGTAGTGGGTCTCTGTAGGGGTTCTCTCTATGTAATGGGTCTCTGTGAGGTGTTTCCTCTATGTAGTGGGTCTCTATGATGTGTTCCCTCTGTGTAGTGGGTCTCTGTGAGATGTTCCCTCTATGTAGTGGGTCTCTGTGAGATGTTCCCTCTATGTAGTGGGTCTCTGTGAGGTGTTCCCTCTATGTAGTGGGTCTCTGTGAGATGTTCCCTCTATATAGTGGGTCTCTATGATGTGTTCCCTCTGTGTAGTGGGTCTCTGTGAGATGTTCACTCTATGTAGTGGGTCTCTGTGAGATGTTCCCTCTATGTAGCGGGTCTCTGTAAGGGTTCTCTCTATGTAGTGGGTCTCTGTGAGGTGTTTCCTCTATGTAGTGGGTCTCTGTGAGGTGTTTCCTCTATGTTGTGGGTCTCTGTGAGGTACTCCCTCTATGTAGCGGGTCTCTATGATGTGTTCCCTCTGTGTAGTGGGTCTCTGTGAGATGTTCGCTCTATATAGTGGGTCTCTGTAGGGGTTCACTCTATGTAGTGGGTCTCTGTAGGGGTTCTCTCTATGTAATGGGTCTCTGTGAGGTGTTTCCTCTATGTAGTGGGTCTCTATGATGTGTTCCCTCTGTGTAGTGGGTCTCTGTGAGATGTTCACTCTATGTAGTGGGTCTCTGTGAGATGTTCCCTCTATGTAGCGGGTCTCTGTAAGGGTTCTCTCTATGTAGTGGGTTTCTGTAGGGGTTCCCTCTATGTAGTGGGTTTCTGTGAGGTGTTCCCTCTGTGTAGCGGGTCTCTGTAGGGGTTCCCTCTATGTAGTGGGTCTCTGTGAGATGTTCCCTCTATGTAGCGGGTCTCTGTGAGGTGTTCCCTCTATGTAGTGGGTCTCTATGATGTGTTCCCTCTATGTAGTGGGTCCCTGTGAGGTGTTTCCTCCATGTAGTGGGTCTCCGTGAGATGTTCCCTCTATGTAGTGGGTCTCTGTGAGGTGTTCCCTCTATGTAGCGGTTCTCAGTAGGGGTTTCCTCTATGTAGTGGGTCTCTGTGAGGTGTTCCCTCTATGTAGAGGGTCTCTGTAGGGGTTCTCTCTATGTAGTGGGTCTCTCTGAGGTGTTCCCTCTCTGTAGTGGGTCTCTGTGAGGTGTTCCCTCTATGTAGCGGGTCTCTGTAGGGGTTCTCTCTATGTAGTGGGTCTCTGTGAGATGTTCCCTCTATGTAGTGGGTCTCTGTGAGGTGTTCCCTCTATGTAGCGGGTCTCTGTGATGTGTTTCCTCTATGTAGTGGGTCTCTGTGAGTTATTTCCTCCATGTAGTGGGTCTCTGTGAGATGTTCCCTCTATGGAGTGGTTCTCTGAAGCGGTTCTCTCTATGTAGTGGGTCTCTGAAGGGGTTCTCTCTATGTAGCGTGTCTCTGTGAGGTGTTCGCTCTATGTAGTGGGTCTCTGTGAGGTGTTCCCTCTATGTTGTGGGTCTCTGTGAGGTGTTCCCTCTATGTAGCGGGTCTCTGTAGGGGTTCTCTCTATGTAGTGGGTCTCTGTGAGATGTTCCCTCTATGTAGTCGGTCTCTGTGAGGTGTTCCCTCTATGTAGCGGGTCTCTGTAGGGGTTCTCTCTATGTAGAGGGTCTCTGTAGGGGTTCTCTCTATGTAGTGGGTCTCTGTGAGATTTCATAGAATTTACAGTTCAGAATGAGGCCATTCGGCCCATCGAGTCTGCACCGGCTCTTGGAAAGAGCACCCTACCCAAGGTCACCACCACCACCCTATCCCCATAACCCAGTAACCCCACCCAACACTAAGGGCAATTTTGGACACGAACCGCAATTTATCATGGCCAATCCACCTAACCTGCACATCTTTGGACTGTGGGAGGAAACCGGAGCACCCGGAGGAAACCCATGCACACACGGGGAGGATGTGCAGACTCCGCACAGACAGTGACCCAAGCTGGAATCGAACCTGGGACCCTTGAGCTGTGAAGCAATTGTGCTATCCACAAGGCTACCGTGCTGCCCTCTCTATGATGTGTTCCCTCTGTGTAGTGGGTATCTGTGAGGTGTTCCCTCTGTGTAGTGGGTATCTGTGAGGTGTTCCCTCTCTGTAGTGGGTCTCTGTAGGGGTTCTCTCTATGTAGTGGGTCTCTGTGAGGTTTTCCCTCTGTGTAGCGGGTTTCTGTAAGGGTTCTCTCTATGTAGTGGGTCTCTGTGAGATGTTCCCTCTATGTAGTGGGTCTCTGTGAGATGTTCCCTCTATATAGTGGGTCTCTATGATGTGTTCCCTCTGTGTAGTGGGTCTCTGTGAGACGTTCCCTCTATATAGTGGGTCTCTATGATGTGTTCCCTCTGTGTAGTGGGTCTCTGTGAGATGTTCACTCTATGTAGTGGGTCTCTGTGAGATGTTCCCTCTATGTAGCGGGTCTCTGTAAGGGTTCTCTCTATGTAGTGGGTCTCTGTGAGGTGTTTCCTCTATGTAGTGGGTCTCTGTGAGGTGTTCGCTCTATATAGTGGGTCTCTGTAGGGGTTCACTCTATGTAGCGGGTCTCTATGATGTGTTCCCTCTGTGTAGTGGGTCTCTGTGAGATGTTCGCTCTATATAGTGGGTCTCTGTAGGGGTTCACTCTATGTAGTGGGTCTCTGTAGGGGTTCTCTCTATGTAATGGGTCTCTGTGAGGTGTTTCCTCTATGTAGTGGGTCTCTATGATGTGTTCCCTCTGTGTAGTGGGTCTCTGTGAGATGTTCCCTCTATGTAGTGGGTCTCTGTGAGATGTTCCCTCTATGTAGTGGGTCTCTGTGAGGTGTTCCCTCTATGTAGTGGGTCTCTGTGAGATGTTCCCTCTATATAGTGGGTCTCTATGATGTGTTCCCTCTGTGTAGTGGGTCTCTGTGAGATGTTCACTCTATGTAGTGGGTCTCTGTGAGATGTTCCCTCTATGTAGCGGGTCTCTGTAAGGGTTCTCTCTATGTAGTGGGTCTCTGTGAGGTGTTTCCTCTATGTAGTGGGTCTCTGTGAGGTGTTTCCTCTATGTTGTGGGTCTCTGTGAGGTACTCCCTCTATGTAGCGGGTCTCTATGATGTGTTCCCTCTGTGTAGTGGGTCTCTGTGAGATGTTCGCTCTATATAGTGGGTCTCTGTAGGGGTTCACTCTATGTAGTGGGTCTCTGTAGGGGTTCTCTCTATGTAATGGGTCTCTGTGAGGTGTTTCCTCTATGTAGTGGGTCTCTATGATGTGTTCCCTCTGTGTAGTGGGTCTCTGTGAGATGTTCACTCTATGTAGTGGGTCTCTGTGAGATGTTCCCTCTATGTAGCGGGTCTCTGTAAGGGTTCTCTCTATGTAGTGGGTCTCTGTGAGGTGTTTCCTCTATGTAGTGGGTCTCTGTGAGGTGTTTCCTCTATGTTGTGGGTCTCTGTGAGGTACTCCCTCTATGTAGCGGGTCTCTATGATGTGTTCCCTCTGTGTAGTGGGTCTCTGTGAGATGTTCGCCCTATATAGTGGGTCTCTGTAGGGGTTCACTCTATGTAGTGGGTCTCTGTAGGGGTTCTCTCTATGTAATGGGTCTCTGTGAGGTGTTTCCTCTATGTAGTGGGTCTCTATGATGTGTTCCCTCTGTGTAGTGGGTCTCTGTGAGATGTTCGCTCTATGTAGTGGGTCTCTGTAGGGGTTCCCTCTATGTAGCGGGTCTCTATGATGTGTTCCCTCTGTATAGTGGGTCACTGTGAAGTGTTTCCTCTATGTCGTGGGTCTCTGTGAGATGTTCCCTCTATGTAGTGGGTCTCTGTGAGGTGTTCCCTCTATGTAGTGGGTCTCTGTAGTGGTTCCCTCTATGTAGTGGGTCTCTGTGAGGTGTTTCCTCTATGTAGTGGATCTCTGTGGGGGTTCCCTCTATGTAGTGGGTCTCTGTGAGGTGTTCCCTCTGTGTAGCGGGTCTCTGTAGGGTTTCCCTCTATGTAGTGGGTCTCCGTGAGATGTTCCCACTATGTAGCGGGTCTCTGTAGGAGTTCCCTCTATGTAGTGGGTCTCTATGATGTGTTCCCTCTGTGTAGTGGGTCTCTGTGAGGTGTTCCCTCTATGTAGTGGGTCTCTGTAGGGGTTCCCTCTATGTAGTGGATCTCTGTGAGGTGTTCCCTCTATGTAGTGGGTCTCTGTGACGTGTTTCCTCTATGTAGTGGGTCTCTGTGAGAGGTTTCCTCTATGTAGTGGGTCTCTGTGACGTGTTTCCTCTATGTAGTGGGTCTCTGTGAGATGTTCCCTCTATGTAGTGGGTCTCTGTAGGGGTTCTCTCTATGAAGTGGGTCTCTCTGAGATGTTCCCTCTATGTAGTCGGTCTCTGTGGGTGTTCCCTCTATGTAGTGGGTCTCTGTGAACTGTTCCCTCTATGTAGTGGGTCTCTGTGAGATGTTGCCTCTATGTAGTGGATCTCTGTGAGGTGTTCCCTCTATGTAGTGGGTCTCTGTTACGTGTTTCCTCTATGTAGTGGGTCTCTGTGAGATGTTCCCTCGATGTAGTGGGTCTCTGTGAGGTGTTACCTCTATGTAGTGGGTCTCTGTAGGGGTTCCCTCTATGTAGTGGGTCTCTGTGAGGGGTTCCCTCTATGTAGTGTGTCTCTGTAGTGTTTCGCTCTATGTAGAGGGTCTCTGTGAGGTGTTTCCTCTATGTAGTGGCTCTCTGTGGGGGTTCCCTCTATGTAGAGGGTTTCTGTGAGGTGGTCCCTCTATGTAGTGGATCTCTGTAGGGGTTCTCTCTATGTAGTGGGTCTCTGTGAGGTGTTTCCTCTATGTAGTGGATCTCTGTAGGGGTTCCCTCTTTGTAATGGGTCTCTGTGAGGTGTTCCCTCTGTGTAGCGGGTCTATGTAGGGGTTCCCTCTATGTAGTGGGTCTCTGTGAGATGTTCCTTCTCTGTAGCGGGTCTCTGTAGGAGTTCTCTCTATGTAGTGTGTCACTGTGAGGTGTTCGCTCTATGTAGTGGGTCTCTGTGAGATGTTCCCTCTATGTATCGGGTCTCTGTGAGGTGTTCCCTCTATGTAGCGGGTCTCTGTGAGGTGTTCCCTCTATGTAGCAGGTCTCTGTAGGGGTTCTCTCTATGTAGTGGGTCTCTGTGAGATGTTCCCTCTATGTAGTGGGTCTCTGTGAGGTGTTCCCTCAATGTAGTGGGTCTCTGTGAGGTACTCCCTCTATGTAGCGGGTCTCTGTAGGGGTTCTCTCTATGTAGTGGGTCTCTGTGAGATGTTCCCTCAATGTAGTCGGTCTCTGTGGGTGTTCCCTCTATGTAGTGGGTCTCTGTGAGGTGTTCCCTCTATGTAGTGGGTCCCTGTGAGGTGTTTCCTCCATGTAGTGGGTCTCCGTGAGATGTTCCCTCTATGTAGTGGGTCTCTGTGAGGTGTTCCCTCTATGTAGTGGGTTTCTGTAGGGATTCCCTCTATGTAGTGGGTTTCTGTGAGGTGTTCCCTCTGTGTAGCGGGTCTCTGTAGGGGTTCCCTCTATGTAGTGGGTCTCTGTGAGATGTTCCCTCTATGTATCGGGTCTCTGTGAGGTGTTCCCTCTATGTAGTAGGCCTCTGTGGGTGTTCCCTCTATGTCGTGGGTCTCTGTGAGGTGTTCCCTCTATGTAGTGGGTCTCTGTGAGGTGTTCCCTCTATGTAGTGGGTCTCTGTGAGATGTTCCCTCTATGTATCGGGTCTCTGTGAGGTGTTCCCTCTATGTAGTAGGCCTCTGTGGGTGTTCCCTCTATGTCGTGGGTCTCTGTGAGGTTTTCCCTCTATGTAGTGGGTCTCTGTGAGGTGTTCCCTCTATGTAGTGGGTCTCTGTGAGATGTTCCCTCTATATAGTGGGTCTCTATGACGTGTTCCCTCTGTGTAGTGGGTCTCTGTGAGATGTTCGCTCTATGTAGTGGCTCTCTGTGAGATGTTCCCTCTATGTAGCGGGTCTCTGTAAGGGTTCTCTCTATGTAGTGGGTCTCTGTGAGGTGTTCCCTCTATGTAGTGGGTCTCTGTTACGTGTTTCCTCTATGTAGTGGGTCTCTGTGAGATGTTCCCTCGATGTAGTGGGTCTCTGTGAGGTGTTACCTCTATGTAGTGGGTCTCTGTAGGGGTTCCCTCTATGTAGTGGGTCTCTGTGAGGGGTTCCCTCTATGTAGTGTGTCTCTGTAGTGTTTCGCTCTATGTAGAGGGTCTCTGTGAGGTGTTTCCTCTATGTAGTGGCTCTCTGTGGGGGTTCCCTCTATGTAGAGGGTTTCTGTGAGGTGGTCCCTCTATGTAGTGGATCTCTGTAGGGGTTCTCTCTATGTAGTGGGTCTCTGTGAGGTGTTTCCTCTATGTAGTGGATCTCTGTAGGGGTTCCCTCTTTGTAATGGGTCTCTGTGAGGTGTTCCCTCTGTGTAGCGGGTCTATGTAGGGGTTCCCTCTATGTAGTGGGTCTCTGTGAGATGTTCCTTCTCTGTAGCGGGTCTCTGTAGGAGTTCTCTCTATGTAGTGTGTCACTGTGAGGTGTTCGCTCTATGTAGTGGGTCTCTGTGAGATGTTCCCTCTATGTATCGGGTCTCTGTGAGGTGTTCCCTCTATGTAGCGGGTCTCTGTGAGGTGTTCCCTCTATGTAGCAGGTCTCTGTAGGGGTTCTCTCTATGTAGTGGGTCTCTGTGAGATGTTCCCTCTATGTAGTGGGTCTCTGTGAGGTGTTCCCTCAATGTAGTGGGTCTCTGTGAGGTACTCCCTCTATGTAGCGGGTCTCTGTAGGGGTTCTCTCTATGTAGTGGGTCTCTGTGAGATGTTCCCTCAATGTAGTCGGTCTCTGTGGGTGTTCCCTCTATGTAGTGGGTCTCTGTGAGGTGTTCCCTCTATGTAGTGGGTCCCTGTGAGGTGTTTCCTCCATGTAGTGGGTCTCCGTGAGATGTTCCCTCTATGTAGTGGGTCTCTGTGAGGTGTTCCCTCTATGTAGTGGGTTTCTGTAGGGATTCCCTCTATGTAGTGGGTTTCTGTGAGGTGTTCCCTCTGTGTAGCGGGTCTCTGTAGGGGTTCCCTCTATGTAGTGGGTCTCTGTGAGATGTTCCCTCTATGTATCGGGTCTCTGTGAGGTGTTCCCTCTATGTAGTAGGCCTCTGTGGGTGTTCCCTCTATGTCGTGGGTCTCTGTGAGGTGTTCCCTCTATGTAGTGGGTCTCTGTGAGGTGTTCCCTCTATGTAGTGGGTCTCTGTGAGATGTTCCCTCTATGTATCGGGTCTCTGTGAGGTGTTCCCTCTATGTAGTAGGCCTCTGTGGGTGTTCCCTCTATGTCGTGGGTCTCTGTGAGGTTTTCCCTCTATGTAGTGGGTCTCTGTGAGGTGTTCCCTCTATGTAGTGGGTCTCTGTGAGATGTTCCCTCTATATAGTGGGTCTCTATGACGTGTTCCCTCTGTGTAGTGGGTCTCTGTGAGATGTTCACTCTATGTAGTGGGTCTCTGTGAGATGTTCCCTCTATGTAGCGGGTCTCTGTAAGGGTTCTCTCTATGTAGTGGGTCTCTGTGAGGTGTTTCCTCTATGTAGTGGGTCTCTGTGAGGTGTTCGCTCTATATAGTGGGTCTCTGTAGGGGTTCACTCTATGTAGCGGGTCTCTATGATGTGTTCCCTCTGTGTAGTGGGTCTCTGTGAGATGTTCGCTCTATATAGTGGGTCTCTGTAGGGGTTCACTCTATGTAGCGGGTCTCTATGATGTGTTCCCTCTGTGTAGTGGGTCTCTGTGAGATGTTCGCTCTATATAGTGGGTCTCTGTAGGGGTTCACTCTATGTAGTGGGTCTCTGTAGGGGTTCTCTCTATGTAATGGGTCTCTGTGAGGTGTTTCCTCTATGTAGTGGGTCTCTATGATGTGTTCCCTCTGTGTAGTGGGTCTCTGTGAGATGTTCCCTCTATGTAGTGGGTCTCTGTGAGATGTTCCCTCTATGTAGTGGGTCTCTGTGAGGTGTTCCCTCTATGTAGTGGGTCTCTGTGAGATGTTCCCTCTATATAGTGGGTCTCTATGATGTGTTCCCTCTGTGTAGTGGGTCTCTGTGAGATGTTCACTCTATGTAGTGGGTCTCTGTGAGATGTTCCCTCTATGTAGCGGGTCTCTGTAAGGGTTCTCTCTATGTAGTGGGTCTCTGTGAGGTGTTTCCTCTATGTAGTGGGTCTCTGTGAGGTGTTTCCTCTATGTTGTGGGTCTCTGTGAGGTACTCCCTCTATGTAGCGGGTCTCTATGATGTGTTCCCTCTGTGTAGTGGGTCTCTGTGAGATGTTCGCTCTATATAGTGGGTCTCTGTAGGGGTTCACTCTATGTAGTGGGTCTCTGTAGGGGTTCTCTCTATGTAATGGGTCTCTGTGAGGTGTTTCCTCTATGTAGTGGGTCTCTATGATGTGTTCCCTCTGTGTAGTGGGTCTCTGTGAGATGTTCACTCTATGTAGTGGGTCTCTGTGAGATGTTCCCTCTATGTAGCGGGTCTCTGTAAGGGTTCTCTCTATGTAGTGGGTTTCTGTAGGGGTTCCCTCTATGTAGTGGGTTTCTGTGAGGTGTTCCCTCTGTGTAGCGGGTCTCTGTAGGGGTTCCCTCTATGTAGTGGGTCTCTGTGAGATGTTCCCTCTATGTAGCGGGTCTCTGTGAGGTGTTCCCTCTATGTAGTGGGTCTCTATGATGTGTTCCCTCTATGTAGTGGGTCCCTGTGAGGTGTTTCCTCCATGTAGTGGGTCTCCGTGAGATGTTCCCTCTATGTAGTGGGTCTCTGTGAGGTGTTCCCTCTATGTAGCGGTTCTCAGTAGGGGTTTCCTCTATGTAGTGGGTCTCTGTGAGGTGTTCCCTCTATGTAGAGGGTCTCTGTAGGGGTTCTCTCTATGTAGTGGGTCTCTCTGAGGTGTTCCCTCTCTGTAGTGGGTCTCTGTGAGGTGTTCCCTCTATGTAGCGGGTCTCTGTAGGGGTTCTCTCTATGTAGTGGGTCTCTGTGAGATGTTCCCTCTATGTAGTGGGTCTCTGTGAGGTGTTCCCTCTATGTAGCGGGTCTCTGTGATGTGTTTCCTCTATGTAGTGGGTCTCTGTGAGTTATTTCCTCCATGTAGTGGGTCTCTGTGAGATGTTCCCTCTATGGAGTGGTTCTCTGAAGCGGTTCTCTCTATGTAGTGGGTCTCTGAAGGGGTTCTCTCTATGTAGCGTGTCTCTGTGAGGTGTTCGCTCTATGTAGTGGGTCTCTGTGAGGTGTTCCCTCTATGTTGTGGGTCTCTGTGAGGTGTTCCCTCTATGTAGCGGGTCTCTGTAGGGGTTCTCTCTATGTAGTGGGTCTCTGTGAGATGTTCCCTCTATGTAGTCGGTCTCTGTGAGGTGTTCCCTCTATGTAGCGGGTCTCTGTAGGGGTTCTCTCTATGTAGAGGGTCTCTGTAGGGGTTCTCTCTATGTAGTGGGTCTCTGTGAGATTTCATAGAATTTACAGTTCAGAATGAGGCCATTCGGCCCATCGAGTCTGCACCGGCTCTTGGAAAGAGCACCCTACCCAAGGTCACCACCACCACCCTATCCCCATAACCCAGTAACCCCACCCAACACTAAGGGCAATTTTGGACACGAACCGCAATTTATCATGGCCAATCCACCTAACCTGCACATCTTTGGACTGTGGGAGGAAACCGGAGCACCCGGAGGAAACCCATGCACACACGGGGAGGATGTGCAGACTCCGCACAGACAGTGACCCAAGCTGGAATCGAACCTGGGACCCTTGAGCTGTGAAGCAATTGTGCTATCCACAAGGCTACCGTGCTGCCCTCTCTATGATGTGTTCCCTCTGTGTAGTGGGTATCTGTGAGGTGTTCCCTCTGTGTAGTGGGTATCTGTGAGGTGTTCCCTCTCTGTAGTGGGTCTCTGTAGGGGTTCTCTCTATGTAGTGGGTCTCTGTGAGGTTTTCCCTCTGTGTAGCGGGTTTCTGTAAGGGTTCTCTCTATGTAGTGGGTCTCTGTGAGATGTTCCCTCTATGTAGTGGGTCTCTGTGAGATGTTCCCTCTATATAGTGGGTCTCTATGATGTGTTCCCTCTGTGTAGTGGGTCTCTGTGAGACGTTCCCTCTATATAGTGGGTCTCTATGATGTGTTCCCTCTGTGTAGTGGGTCTCTGTGAGATGTTCACTCTATGTAGTGGGTCTCTGTGAGATGTTCCCTCTATGTAGCGGGTCTCTGTAAGGGTTCTCTCTATGTAGTGGGTCTCTGTGAGGTGTTTCCTCTATGTAGTGGGTCTCTGTGAGGTGTTCGCTCTATATAGTGGGTCTCTGTAGGGGTTCACTCTATGTAGCGGGTCTCTATGATGTGTTCCCTCTGTGTAGTGGGTCTCTGTGAGATGTTCGCTCTATATAGTGGGTCTCTGTAGGGGTTCACTCTATGTAGTGGGTCTCTGTAGGGGTTCTCTCTATGTAATGGGTCTCTGTGAGGTGTTTCCTCTATGTAGTGGGTCTCTATGATGTGTTCCCTCTGTGTAGTGGGTCTCTGTGAGATGTTCCCTCTATGTAGTGGGTCTCTGTGAGATGTTCCCTCTATGTAGTGGGTCTCTGTGAGGTGTTCCCTCTATGTAGTGGGTCTCTGTGAGATGTTCCCTCTATATAGTGGGTCTCTATGATGTGTTCCCTCTGTGTAGTGGGTCTCTGTGAGATGTTCACTCTATGTAGTGGGTCTCTGTGAGATGTTCCCTCTATGTAGCGGGTCTCTGTAAGGGTTCTCTCTATGTAGTGGGTCTCTGTGAGGTGTTTCCTCTATGTAGTGGGTCTCTGTGAGGTGTTTCCTCTATGTTGTGGGTCTCTGTGAGGTACTCCCTCTATGTAGCGGGTCTCTATGATGTGTTCCCTCTGTGTAGTGGGTCTCTGTGAGATGTTCGCTCTATATAGTGGGTCTCTGTAGGGGTTCACTCTATGTAGTGGGTCTCTGTAGGGGTTCTCTCTATGTAATGGGTCTCTGTGAGGTGTTTCCTCTATGTAGTGGGTCTCTATGATGTGTTCCCTCTGTGTAGTGGGTCTCTGTGAGATGTTCACTCTATGTAGTGGGTCTCTGTGAGATGTTCCCTCTATGTAGCGGGTCTCTGTAAGGGTTCTCTCTATGTAGTGGGTCTCTGTGAGGTGTTTCCTCTATGTAGTGGGTCTCTGTGAGGTGTTTCCTCTATGTTGTGGGTCTCTGTGAGGTACTCCCTCTATGTAGCGGGTCTCTATGATGTGTTCCCTCTGTGTAGTGGGTCTCTGTGAGATGTTCGCCCTATATAGTGGGTCTCTGTAGGGGTTCACTCTATGTAGTGGGTCTCTGTAGGGGTTCTCTCTATGTAATGGGTCTCTGTGAGGTGTTTCCTCTATGTAGTGGGTCTCTATGATGTGTTCCCTCTGTGTAGTGGGTCTCTGTGAGATGTTCGCTCTATGTAGTGGGTCTCTGTAGGGGTTCCCTCTATGTAGCGGGTCTCTATGATGTGTTCCCTCTGTATAGTGGGTCACTGTGAAGTGTTTCCTCTATGTCGTGGGTCTCTGTGAGATGTTCCCTCTATGTAGTGGGTCTCTGTGAGGTGTTCCCTCTATGTAGTGGGTCTCTGTAGTGGTTCCCTCTATGTAGTGGGTCTCTGTGAGGTGTTTCCTCTATGTAGTGGATCTCTGTGGGGGTTCCCTCTATGTAGTGGGTCTCTGTGAGGTGTTCCCTCTGTGTAGCGGGTCTCTGTAGGGTTTCCCTCTATGTAGTGGGTCTCCGTGAGATGTTCCCACTATGTAGCGGGTCTCTGTAGGAGTTCCCTCTATGTAGTGGGTCTCTATGATGTGTTCCCTCTGTGTAGTGGGTCTCTGTGAGGTGTTCCCTCTATGTAGTGGGTCTCTGTAGGGGTTCCCTCTATGTAGTGGATCTCTGTGAGGTGTTCCCTCTATGTAGTGGGTCTCTGTGACGTGTTTCCTCTATGTAGTGGGTCTCTGTGAGAGGTTTCCTCTATGTAGTGGGTCTCTGTGACGTGTTTCCTCTATGTAGTGGGTCTCTGTGAGATGTTCCCTCTATGTAGTGGGTCTCTGTAGGGGTTCTCTCTATGAAGTGGGTCTCTCTGAGATGTTCCCTCTATGTAGTCGGTCTCTGTGGGTGTTCCCTCTATGTAGTGGGTCTCTGTGAACTGTTCCCTCTATGTAGTGGGTCTCTGTGAGATGTTGCCTCTATGTAGTGGATCTCTGTGAGGTGTTCCCTCTATGTAGTGGGTCTCTGTTACGTGTTTCCTCTATGTAGTGGGTCTCTGTGAGATGTTCCCTCGATGTAGTGGGTCTCTGTGAGGTGTTACCTCTATGTAGTGGGTCTCTGTAGGGGTTCCCTCTATGTAGTGGGTCTCTGTGAGGGGTTCCCTCTATGTAGTGTGTCTCTGTAGTGTTTCGCTCTATGTAGAGGGTCTCTGTGAGGTGTTTCCTCTATGTAGTGGCTCTCTGTGGGGGTTCCCTCTATGTAGAGGGTTTCTGTGAGGTGGTCCCTCTATGTAGTGGATCTCTGTAGGGGTTCTCTCTATGTAGTGGGTCTCTGTGAGGTGTTTCCTCTATGTAGTGGATCTCTGTAGGGGTTCCCTCTTTGTAATGGGTCTCTGTGAGGTGTTCCCTCTGTGTAGCGGGTCTATGTAGGGGTTCCCTCTATGTAGTGGGTCTCTGTGAGATGTTCCTTCTCTGTAGCGGGTCTCTGTAGGAGTTCTCTCTATGTAGTGTGTCACTGTGAGGTGTTCGCTCTATGTAGTGGGTCTCTGTGAGATGTTCCCTCTATGTATCGGGTCTCTGTGAGGTGTTCCCTCTATGTAGCGGGTCTCTGTGAGGTGTTCCCTCTATGTAGCAGGTCTCTGTAGGGGTTCTCTCTATGTAGTGGGTCTCTGTGAGATGTTCCCTCTATGTAGTGGGTCTCTGTGAGGTGTTCCCTCAATGTAGTGGGTCTCTGTGAGGTACTCCCTCTATGTAGCGGGTCTCTGTAGGGGTTCTCTCTATGTAGTGGGTCTCTGTGAGATGTTCCCTCAATGTAGTCGGTCTCTGTGGGTGTTCCCTCTATGTAGTGGGTCTCTGTGAGGTGTTCCCTCTATGTAGTGGGTCCCTGTGAGGTGTTTCCTCCATGTAGTGGGTCTCCGTGAGATGTTCCCTCTATGTAGTGGGTCTCTGTGAGGTGTTCCCTCTATGTAGTGGGTTTCTGTAGGGATTCCCTCTATGTAGTGGGTTTCTGTGAGGTGTTCCCTCTGTGTAGCGGGTCTCTGTAGGGGTTCCCTCTATGTAGTGGGTCTCTGTGAGATGTTCCCTCTATGTATCGGGTCTCTGTGAGGTGTTCCCTCTATGTAGTAGGCCTCTGTGGGTGTTCCCTCTATGTCGTGGGTCTCTGTGAGGTGTTCCCTCTATGTAGTGGGTCTCTGTGAGGTGTTCCCTCTATGTAGTGGGTCTCTGTGAGATGTTCCCTCTATGTATCGGGTCTCTGTGAGGTGTTCCCTCTATGTAGTAGGCCTCTGTGGGTGTTCCCTCTATGTCGTGGGTCTCTGTGAGGTTTTCCCTCTATGTAGTGGGTCTCTGTGAGGTGTTCCCTCTATGTAGTGGGTCTCTGTGAGATGTTCCCTCTATATAGTGGGTCTCTATGACGTGTTCCCTCTGTGTAGTGGGTCTCTGTGAGATGTTCGCTCTATGTAGTGGCTCTCTGTGAGATGTTCCCTCTATGTAGCGGGTCTCTGTAAGGGTTCTCTCTATGTAGTGGGTCTCTGTGAGGTGTTCCCTCTATGTAGTGGGTCTCTGTTACGTGTTTCCTCTATGTAGTGGGTCTCTGTGAGATGTTCCCTCGATGTAGTGGGTCTCTGTGAGGTGTTACCTCTATGTAGTGGGTCTCTGTAGGGGTTCCCTCTATGTAGTGGGTCTCTGTGAGGGGTTCCCTCTATGTAGTGTGTCTCTGTAGTGTTTCGCTCTATGTAGAGGGTCTCTGTGAGGTGTTTCCTCTATGTAGTGGCTCTCTGTGGGGGTTCCCTCTATGTAGAGGGTTTCTGTGAGGTGGTCCCTCTATGTAGTGGATCTCTGTAGGGGTTCTCTCTATGTAGTGGGTCTCTGTGAGGTGTTTCCTCTATGTAGTGGATCTCTGTAGGGGTTCCCTCTTTGTAATGGGTCTCTGTGAGGTGTTCCCTCTGTGTAGCGGGTCTATGTAGGGGTTCCCTCTATGTAGTGGGTCTCTGTGAGATGTTCCTTCTCTGTAGCGGGTCTCTGTAGGAGTTCTCTCTATGTAGTGTGTCACTGTGAGGTGTTCGCTCTATGTAGTGGGTCTCTGTGAGATGTTCCCTCTATGTATCGGGTCTCTGTGAGGTGTTCCCTCTATGTAGCGGGTCTCTGTGAGGTGTTCCCTCTATGTAGCAGGTCTCTGTAGGGGTTCTCTCTATGTAGTGGGTCTCTGTGAGATGTTCCCTCTATGTAGTGGGTCTCTGTGAGGTGTTCCCTCAATGTAGTGGGTCTCTGTGAGGTACTCCCTCTATGTAGCGGGTCTCTGTAGGGGTTCTCTCTATGTAGTGGGTCTCTGTGAGATGTTCCCTCAATGTAGTCGGTCTCTGTGGGTGTTCCCTCTATGTAGTGGGTCTCTGTGAGGTGTTCCCTCTATGTAGTGGGTCCCTGTGAGGTGTTTCCTCCATGTAGTGGGTCTCCGTGAGATGTTCCCTCTATGTAGTGGGTCTCTGTGAGGTGTTCCCTCTATGTAGTGGGTTTCTGTAGGGATTCCCTCTATGTAGTGGGTTTCTGTGAGGTGTTCCCTCTGTGTAGCGGGTCTCTGTAGGGGTTCCCTCTATGTAGTGGGTCTCTGTGAGATGTTCCCTCTATGTATCGGGTCTCTGTGAGGTGTTCCCTCTATGTAGTAGGCCTCTGTGGGTGTTCCCTCTATGTCGTGGGTCTCTGTGAGGTGTTCCCTCTATGTAGTGGGTCTCTGTGAGGTGTTCCCTCTATGTAGTGGGTCTCTGTGAGATGTTCCCTCTATGTATCGGGTCTCTGTGAGGTGTTCCCTCTATGTAGTAGGCCTCTGTGGGTGTTCCCTCTATGTCGTGGGTCTCTGTGAGGTTTTCCCTCTATGTAGTGGGTCTCTGTGAGGTGTTCCCTCTATGTAGTGGGTCTCTGTGAGATGTTCCCTCTATATAGTGGGTCTCTATGACGTGTTCCCTCTGTGTAGTGGGTCTCTGTGAGATGTTCGCTCTATGTAGTGGCTCTCTGTGAGATGTTCCCTCTATGTAGCGGGTCTCTGTAAGGGTTCTCTCTATGTAGTGGGTCTCTGTGAGGTGTTTCCTCTATGTAGTGGGTCTCTGTGAGGTGTTTCCTCTATGTTGTGGGTCTCTGTGAGGTACTCCCTCTATGTAGCGGTCTCTATGATGTGTTCCCTCTGTGTAGTGGGTCTCTGTGAGATGTTCGCTCCATATAGTGGGTCTCTGTAGGGGTTCCCTCTATGTAGCGGGTTTCTGTAGGGGTTCTCTCTATGTAATGGGTCTCTGTGAGATGTTCGCTCTATGTAGTGGGTCTCTGTAGGGGTTCCCTCTATGTAGCGGGTCTCTATGATGTGTTCCCTCTGTGTAGTGGGTCACTGTGAAGTGTTTCCTCTATGTAGTGGGTCTCTGTGAGATGTTCCCTCTATGTAGTGGGTCTCTGTGAGGTGTTCCCTCTATGTAGTGGGTCTCTGTAGTGGTTCCCTCTATGTAGTGGGTCTCTGTGAAGTGTTTCCTCTATGTAGTGGATCTCTGTGGGGGTTCCCTCTATGTAGTGGGTCTCTGTGAGGTGTTCCCTCTGTGTAGCGGGTCTCTGTAGGGTTTCCCTCTATGTAGTGGGTCTCCGTGAGATGTTCCCACTATGTAGCGGGTCTCTGTAGGAGTTCCCTCTATGTAGTGGGTCTCTATGATGTGTTCCCTCTGTGTAGTGGGTCTCTGTGAGGTGTTCCCTCTATGTAGTGGGTCTCTGTAGGGGTTCTCTCTACGTAGTGGGTCTCTGTGAGATGTTCCCTCTATGTAGCGGGTCTCTGTAGGGGTTCCCTCTATGTAGTGGGTCTCTGTGAGATGTTCCTTCTCTGTAAGCGGGTCTCTGTAGGAGTTCTCTCTATGTAGTGTGTCACTGTGAGGTGTTCCCTCTATGTAGTGGGTCCCTGTGAGGTGTTTCCTCCATGTAGTGGGTCTCCGTGAGATGTTCCCTCTATGTAGTGGGTCTCTGGGAGGTGTTCCCTCTATGTAGTGGGTTTCTGTAGGGGTTCCCTCTATGTAGTGGGTTTCTGTGAGGTGTTCCCTCTGTGTAGCGGGTCTCTGTAGGGGTTCCCTCTATGTAGTGGGTCTCTGTGAGATGTTCCCTCTATGTAGCGGGTCTCTGTGAGGTGTTCCCTCTATGTAGTGGGTCTCTATGATGTGTTCCCTCTATGTAGTGGGTCCCTGTGAGGTGTTTCCTCCATGTAGTGGGTCTCCGTGAGATGTTCCCTCTATGTAGTGGGTCTCTGTGAGGTGTTCCCTCTATGTAGCGGGTCTCAGTAGGGGTTTCCTCTATGTAGTGGGTCTCTGTTAGGTGTTCCCTCGATGTAGAGGGTCTCTGTAGGGGTTCTCTCTATGTAGTGGGTCTCTCTGAGGTGTTCCCTCTCTGTAGTGGGTCTCTGTGAGGTGTTCCCTCTATGTAGCGGGTCTCTGTAGGGGTTCTCTCTATGTAGTGGGTCTCTGTGAGATGTTCCCTCTATGTAGTGGGTCTCTGTGAGGTGTTCCCTCTATGTAGCGGGTCTCTGTGATGTGTTTCCTCTATGTAGTGGGTCTCTGTGAGTTATTTCCTCCATGTAGTGGGTCTCTGTGAGATGTTCCCTCTATGGAGTGGTTCTCTGAAGCGGTTCTCTCTATGTAGTGGGTCTCTGAAGGGGTTCTCTCTATGTAGCGTGTCTCTGTGAGGTGTTCGCTCTATGTAGTGGGTCTCTGTGAGGTGTTCCCTCTATGTTGTGGGTCTCTGTGAGGTGTTCCCTCTATGTAGCGGGTCTCTGTAGGGGTTCTCTCTATGTAGTGGGTCTCTGTGAGATGTTCCCTCTATGTAGTCGGTCTCTGTTGGTGTTCCCTCTATGGAGAGGGTCTATGTGAGGTGTCCCCTCTATGTAGTGGGTCTCTATAGGGGTTCTCTCTATGTAGTGGGTCTCTGTGAGATGTTCCCTCGATGTAGTGGGTCTCTGTGAGGTGTTCCCTCTATGTACTGGGTCTCTGTGAGGTACTCCCTCTATGTAGCGGGTCTCTGTAGCAGTTCTCTCTATGTAGTGGGTCTCTGTGAGATGTTCCCTCTATGTAGTCGGTCTCTGTGGGTGTTCCCTCTATGTAGTGGGTCTCTGTGAGGTGTTCCCGCAATGTAGTGGGTCCCTGTGAGGTGTTTCCTCCATGTAGTGGGTCTCCGTGAGATGTTCCCTCTATGTAGTGGGTCTCTGTGTGGTGTTACCTCTATGTAGTGGGTTTCTGTAGGGGTTCCCTCTATGTAGTGGGTTTCTGTGAGGTGTTCCCTCTGTGTAGCGGGTCTCTGTAGGGGTTCCCTCTATGTAGTGGGTCTCTGTGAGATGTTCCCTCTATGTAACGGGTCTCTGTAGGGGTTCCCATTATGTAGTGGGTCTCTATGATGTGTTCCCTCTGTGTAGTGGGTCTCTGTGAGGTGTTCCCTCTATGTAGTGGGTCTCTGTAGGGGTTCTCACTATGTAGTGGATCTTTGTGAGATGTTCCCTCTATGTAGTAGGCCTCTGTGGGTGTTCCCTCTATGTAGTGGGTCTCTGTGAGGTGTTCTCTCTATGTAGTGGGTCTCTGTGAGATGTTCCCTCTATGTAGTGGGTCTCAGTGAGGTGTTCCCTCTATGTAGCGGGTCTCTGTGAGGTGTTCCCTCTATGTAGCGGGTCTCTGTAGGGGTTCTCTCTATGTAGTGGATCTTTGTGAGATGTTCCCTCTATGTAGTAGGCCTCTGTGGGTGTTCCCTCTATGTAGTGGGTCTCTGTGAGGTGTTCTCTCTATGTAGTGGGTCTCTGTGAGATGTTCCCTCTATGTAGTGGGTCTCAGTGAGGTGTTCCCTCTATGTAGCGGGTCTCTGTGAGGTGTTCCCTCTATGTAGCGGGTCTCTGTAGGGGTTCTCTCTATGTAGTGGGTCTCTCTGAGGTGTTCCCTCTCTGTAGTGGGTCTCTGTGAGGTGTTCCCTCTATGAAGCGGGTCTCTGTAGGGGTTCTCTCTGTGTAGTGGGTCTCTCTGAGGTGTTCCCTCTCTGTAGTGGGTCTCTGTGAGGTGTTCCCTCTATGTAGCGGGTCTCTGTAGGGGTTCTCTCTATGTAGTGGGTCTCTGTGAGATGTTCCCTCTATGTAGTGGGTCTCTGTGAGGTGTTCCCTCTATGTAGTGGGTTCCTGTGAGGTGTTCCCTCTGTGTAGCGGGTCTCTGTGAGTTATTTCCTCCATGTAGTGGGTCTCTGTGCGATGTTCCCTCTATGGAGTGGTTCTCTGAAGGGGTTCTCTCTATGTAGTGGGTCTCTGTAGCGGTTGTCTCTGTCGTGCGCCTCTGTGAGGTGTTCCCCCTATGTACTGTGTCTCTATGATGTGTTCCCTCTGTGTAGTGGGTCTCTGTGAGGTGTTTCCCCTATGTATTGGGTCTCTGAGAGGTCTTCCCTCTGTGTCATGGGTCTCTTTGAGGTGTCCCCTCTATGTACTGGGTCGCTGTGAGGTGTTTCCTCTATGTAGTGGGTCTGATTGAAGAGTTTCCTCTATGTAGTGGGTCTCTGTAGGGGTTCCCTCTATGTAGCGGGTCTCTATGATGTGTTCCCTCTGTGTAGTGGGTATCTGTGAGGTGTTCCCTCTATGTAGTGGGTCTCTGTAGGGGTTCTCTCTATGTAGTGGGTCTCTGTGAGATGTTCCCTCTATGTAGTCGGTCTCTGTTGGTGTTCCCTCTATGTAGTGGGTCTCTGTGAAGTGTCCCCTCTATGTAGTGGGTCTCTATAGGGGTTCTCTCTATGTAGTGGGTCTCTGTGAGATGTTCCCTCTATGTAGTGGGTCTCTGTGAGGTGTTCCCTCAATGTAGTGGGTCTCTGTGAGGTACTCCCTCTATGTAGCGGGTCTCTGTAGGGGTTCTCTCTATGTAGTGGGTCTCTGTGAGATGTTCCCTCTATGTAGTCGGTCTCTGTGGGTGTTCCCTCTATGTAGTGGGTCTCTGTGAGGTGTTCCCTCTATGTAGTGGGTCCCTGTGAGGTGTTTCCTCCATGTAGTGGGTCTCCGTGAGATGTTCCCTCTATGTAGTGGGTCTCTGTGAGGTGTTCCCTCTATGTAGTGGGTTTCTGTAGGGGTTCCCTCTATGTAGTGGGTTCCTGTGAGGTGTTCCCTCTGTGTAGCGGGTCTCTGTAGGGGTTCCCTCTATGTAGTGGGTCTCTGTGAGATGTTCCCTCTATGTAGCGGGTCTCTGCAGGGGTTCCCATTATGTAGTGGGTCTCTATGATGTGTTCCCTCTGTGTAGTGGGTCTCTGTGAGGTGTTCCCTCTATGTAGTGGGTCTCTGTAGGGGTTCTCTCTATGTAGTGGATCTTTGTGAGATGTTCCCTCTATGTAGTAGGCCTCTGTGGGTGTTCCCTCTATGTAGTGGGTCTCTGTGAGGTGTTCTCTCTATGTAGTGGGTCTCTGTGAGATGTTCCCTCTATGTAGTGGGTCTCTGTGAGGTGTTCCCTCTATGTAGCGGGTCTCTGTGAGGTGCTCCCTCTATGTAGCGGGTCTCTGTAGGGGTTCTCTCTATGTAGAGGGTCTCTGTAGGGGTTCTCTCTATGTAGTGGGTCTCTGTGAGATGTTCCCTCCATGTAGCGGGTCTCAGTAGGGGTTTCCTCTATGTAGTGGGTCTCTGTGAGGTGTTCCCTCTATTTAGAGGGTCTCTGTAGGGGTTCTCTCTATGTAGTGGGTCTCTCTGAGGTGTTCCCTCTCTGTAGTGGGTCTCTGTGAGGTGTTCCCTCTATGTAGCGGGTCTCTGTTGGGGTTCTCTCTATGTAGTGGGTCTCTGTGAGATGTTCCCTCTATGTAGTGGGTCTCTGTGAGGTGTTCCCTCTAGGTAGCGGGTCTCTGTGATGTGTTTCGTCTATGTAGTGGGTCTCTGTGAGTTATTTCCTCCATGTAGTGGGTCTCTGTGAGATGTTCCCTCTATGGAGTGGTTCTCTGAAGGGGTTCACTCTATGTAGTGGGTCTCTGAAGGGGTTCTCTCTATGTAGCGTGTCTCTGTGAGGTGTTCCCTCTATGTTGTGGGTCTCTGTGAGGTGTTCCCTCTATGTAGCGGGTCTCTTTCGGGGTTCTCTCTATGTAGTGAGTCTCTGTGAGATGTTCCCTCTATGTAGTCGGTCTCTGTTGGTGTTCCCTCTATGTAGTGGGTCTCTGTGAGGTGTCCCCTCTATGTAGTGGGTCTCTATAGGGGTTCTCTCTATGTAGTGGGTGTCTGTGAGATGTTCCCTCTATGTAGTGGGTCTCTGTGAGGTGTTCCCTCTATGTAGTGGGTCTCTGTGAGGTACTCCCTCTATGTAGCGGGTCTCTGTAGGGGTTCTCTCTATGTAGTATGTCTCTGTGAGATGTTCCCTCTTTGTAGTCGGTCTCTGTGGGTGTTCCCTCTATGTAGTGGGTCTCTGTGAGGTGTTCCCGCTATGTAGTGGGTCCCTGTGAGGTGTTTCCTCCATGTAGTGGGTCTCCGTGAGATGTTCCCTCTATGTAGTGGGTCTCTGTGAGGTGTTGCCTCTATGTAGTGGGTTTCTGTAGGGGTTCCCTCTATGTTGTGGGTTTCTGTGAGGTGTTCCCTCTGTGTAGCGGGTCTCTGTAGGGGTTCCCTCTATGTAGTGGGTCTCTGTGAGATGTTCCCTCTATGTAACGGGTCTCTGTTGGGGTTCCCATTATGTAGTGGGTCTCTATGATCTGTTCCCTCTGTGTAGTGGGTCTCTGTGAGGTGTTCCCTCTATGTAGTGGGTCTCTGTAGGGGTTCTCTCTATGTAGTGGGTCTCTGTGAGGTGTCCCCTCTATGTAGTGGGTCTCTATAGGGGTTCTCTCTATGTAGTGGGTGTCTGTGAGATGTTCCCTCTATGTAGTGGGTCTCTGTGAGGTGTTCCCTCTATGTAGTGGGTCTCTGTGAGGTACTCCCTCTATGTAGCGGGTCTCTGTAGGGGTTCTCTCTATGTAGTGGGTCTCTGTGAGATGTTCCCTCTTTGTAGTCGGTCTCTGTGGGTGTTCCCTCTATGTAGTGGGTCTCTGTGAGGTGTTCCCGCTATGTAGTGGGTCCCTGTGAGGTGTTTCCTCCATGTAGTGGGTCTCCGTGAGATGTTCCCTCTATGTAGTGGGTCTCTGTGAGGTGTTGCCTCTATGGCGTGGGTTTCTGTAGGGGTTCCCTCTATGTTGTGGGTTTCTGTGAGGTGTTCCCTCTGTGTAGCGGGTCTCTGTAGGGGTTCCCTCTATGTAGTGGGTCTCTGTGAGATGTTCCCTCTATGTAACGGGTCTCTGTTGGGGTTCCCATTATGTAGTGGGTCTCTATGATCTGTTCCCTCTGTGTAGTGGGTCTCTGTGAGGTGTTCCCTCTATGTAGTGGGTCTCTGTAGGGGTTCTCGCTATGTAGTGGATCTTTGTGAGATGTTCCCTCTATGTAGTAGGCCTCTGTGGGTGTTCCCTCTATGTAGTGGGTCTCTGTGAGGTGTTCTCTCTATGTAGTGGGTCTCTGTGAGATGTTCCCTCTATGTAATGGGTCTCTGTGAGGTGTTCCCTCTATGTAGCGGGTCTCTGTGAGGTGTTCCCTCTATGTAGCGGGTCTCTGTAGGGGTTCTCTCTATGTAGAGGGTCTCTGTAGGGGTTCTCTCTATGTAGTGGGTCTCTGTGAGATGTTCCCTCTATGTAGCGGGTCTCAGTAGGGGTTTCCTCTATGTAGTGGGTCTCTGTGAGGTGTTCCCTCTATGTAGTGGGTCTCTGTAGGGGTTCTCTCTATGTAGTGGGTCTCTCTGAGGTGTTCCCTCTCTGTAGTGGGTCTCTGTGAGGTGTTCCCTCTATGTAGCGGGTCTCTGTAGGGGTTCTCTCTATGTAGTGGGTCTCTGTGAGATGTTCCCTCTATGTAGTGGGTCTCTGTGAGGTGTTCCCTCTATGTAGCGGGTCTCTGTGATGTGTTTCCTCTATGTAGTGGGTCTCTGTGAGTTATTTCCTCCATGTAGTGGGTCTCTGTGAGATGTTCCCTCTATGGACTGGTTCTCTGAAGGGGTTCTCTCTATGTAGTGGGTCTCTGAAGGGGTTCTCTCTATGTAGCGTGTCTCTGTGAGGTGTTCGCTCTATGTAGTGGGTCTCTGTGAGGTGTTCCCTCTATGTTGTGGGTCTCTGTGAGGTGTTCCCTCTATGTAGTGGGTCTCTGTAGCGGTTGTCTCTGTCGTGCGCCTCTGTGAGGTGTTCCCTCTATGTACTGTGTCTCTATGATGTGTTCCCTCTGTGTAGTGGGTCTCTGTGAGGTGTTTCCCCTATGTATTGGGTCTCTGAGAGGTCTTCCCTCTGTGTCATGGGTCTCTTTGAGGTGTCCCCTCTATGTACTGGGTCGCTGTGAGGTGTTTCCTCTATGTAGTGGGTCTGTGTGAAGAGTTTCCTCTATGTAGTGGGTCTCTGTAGGGGTTCCCTCTTTGTAGCGGGTCTCTATGATGTGTTCCCTCTGTGTAGTGGGTATCTGTGAGGTGTTCCCTCTATGTAGTGGGTCTCTGTTGGGGTTCTCTCTATGTAGTGGGTCTCTGTGAGGTTTTCACTCTGTGTAGCGGGTCTCTGTAAGGGTTCTCTCTATGTAGTGGGTCTCTGTGAGATGTTCCCTCTATATAGTGGGTCTCTGTGAGGTGTTCCCTCTATGTAGTGGGTCTCTGTGAGATGTTCCCTCTATATAGTGGGTCTCTATGATGTGTTCCCTCTGTGTAGTGGGTCTCTGTGAGATGTTCGCTCTATGTAGTGGGTCTCTGTAGGTGTTCCCTCTATGTAGCGGGTCTCTATGATGTGTTCCCTCTGTGTAGTGGGTCTCTGTGAGGTGTTCCCTCTATGTAGTGGGTCTCTGTAGGGGTTCTCTCTATGTAGTGGGTCTCTGTGAGGTGTTTCCTCTATGTAGTGAGTCTCTGTGAGGTGTTTCCTCTATGTTGTGGGTCTCTGTGAGGTACTCCCTCTATGTAGCGGGTCTCTATGATGTGTTCCCTCTGTGTAGTGGGTCTCTGTGAGATGTTCGCTCTATGTAGTGGGTCTCTGTAGGGGTTCCCTCTATGTAGCGGGTCTCTGTAGGGGTTCTCTCTATGTAGTGGGTCTCTGTGAGGTGTTTCCTCTATGTAGTGGGTCTCTATGATGTGTTACCTCTGTGTAGTGGGTCTCTGTGAGATGTTCGCTCTATGTAGTGGGTCTCTGTAGGGGTTCCCTCTATGTAGCGGGTCTCTATGATGTGTTCCCTCTGTGTAGTGGGTCACTGTGAAGTGTTTCCTCTATGTAGTGGGTCTCTGTGAGATGTTCCCTCTATGTAGTGGGTCTCTGTGAGGTGTTCCCTCTATGTAGTGGGTCTCTGTGAGGTGTTTCCTCTGTGTAGTGGGTCTCTGTGAGATGTTCCCTCTATGTAGTGGGTCTCTGTGAGGTGTTACCTCTATGTAGTGGGTCTCTGTCAGGGTTCCCTCTATGTAGTGGGTCTCTGTGAGGTGTTTCCTCTACGTAGTGGATCTCTGTGGGGGTTCCCTCTATGTACTGGGTTTCTGTGAGGTGTTCCCTCTATGTAGTGGGTCTCTGTAGGGGTTCCCTCTATGTAGTGGGTCTCTGTGAGGTGTTCCCTCTATGTAGTGGCTCTCGGTGACGTGTTTCCTCTGTGTAGTGGGTCTCTGTGAGATGTTCCCTCTATGTAGTGGGTCTCTGTGAGGTGTTACCTCTATGTAGTGGGTCTCTGTAGGGGTTCTCTCTATGTAGTGTGTCACTGTGAGGTGTTCCCTCTATGTAGTGGGTCTCTGTGAGGTGTTCCCTCTATGTAGCGGGTCTCTGTGAGGTGTTCCCTCCATGTAGTGGGTCTCTGTAGGGGTTCTGTCGATGTAGTGGGTCTCTGTGAGATGTTACCTCTATGTAGTCGGTCTCTGTGGGTGTTCCCTCTATGTAGTGGGTCTCTGTGAGGTGTTCCCTCTATGTAGTGGGTCTCTGTGAGGTGTTTCCTCTGTGTAGTGGGTCTCTGTGAGATGTTCCCTCTATGTAGTGGGTCTCTGTGAGGTGTTACCTCTATGTAGTGGGTCTCTGTAGGGGTTCCCTCTATGTAGTGGGTCTCTGTGAGGTGTTTCCTCTACGTAGTGGATCTCTGTGGGGGTTCCCTCTATGTACTGGGTTTCTGTGAGGTGTTCCCTCTATGTAGTGGGTCTCTGTAGGGGTTCCCTCTATGTAGTGGGTCTCTGTGATGTGTTTCCTCTCTGTAATGGATCTCTGTAGGGGTTCCCTCTTTGTAGTGTGTCTCTGTGAAATGTTCCCTCTCTGTAGTGGGTCTCTGTGGGGGTTCTCTCTATGTAATGTGTCACTGTGAGGTGTTCCCTCTATGTAGTGGGTCTTTGTGAGGTGTTCCCTCTATGTAGCGAGTCTCTGTGAGGTGTTCCCTCTATGTAGCGGGTCTCTGTAGGCGTTCTCCTATGTAGAGGGTCTCTGTAGGGGTTCTCTCTATGTAGTGGGTCTCTGTGAGATGTTCCTTCTATGTAGCCGGTCTCAGTAGGGGTTCCCTCTATGTAGTGTGCCTCTGTGATGTGTTCCCTCTATGTAGTGTGTCTCTGTAGGGGTTCTCTCTATGTAGTGGGTCTCTCTGAGGTGTTCCCTCTCTGTAGTGGGTCTCTGTGAGGTGTACCCTCTATGTAGCGGGTCTCTGTAGGGGTTCTCTCTATGTAGTGGGTCTTTGTGAGATGTTCCCTCTTTGTAGTGGGTCTCTGTGAGGTGTTCCCTCTATGTAGCGGCTCTCTGTGATGTGTTTCCTCTATGTAGTGGGTCTCTGTGAGATATATCCTCTATGTAGTGGGTCTCTGTGAGATGTTCCCTCTATGGAGTGGGTCTCTGAATGGGTTCTCTCTATGTAGTGGATCTCTGAAGGGGTTCTCTCTATGTAGCGTGTCTCTGTGAGGTGTTCCCTCTGTGTAGTGGGTCTCTGTGAGGTGTTCCCTCTGCGTAGTGGGTCTCTGTGAGGTGTTCCCTCGATGTAGTGGGTCTCTGTAGCGGTTCTCTCTGTCGTGCGCCTCTGTGAGGTGTTCCCTCTATGTACTGTGTCTCTCTGATGTGTTCCCTCTGTGTAGTGGGTCTCTATGAGGTGTTTCCTCTATGTATTGGGTCTCTGTGAGGTGTTCCCTCTGTGTCATGGGTCTCTTTGAGGTGTTCCCTCTATGTAGTGGGTCGCTGTGAGGTGTTTCCTCTATGTAGCGGGTCTCTGTGAAGTGTTTCCTCTATGTAACGGGTCTCTGTGAGGTGTTCCCTCTATGTAGTGGGTCTCTGTGAGATGTTCCCTCTATGTAGTGGGTCTCTATGATGTGTTCCCTCTATGTAGTGGCTCTCTGTGAGATGTTCCCTCTAGGTAGTGGGTCTCTGTGAGGTGTTCCCTCTATGTAGTGGGTCTGTGTAGGGGTTCCCACTATGTAGCGGGTCTCTGTGGGTGTTCCCTCTGTGTAGCGGGTCTCTGTGAGGTGTTCCCTCTATGTAGTGGGTCTCTGTGAGGTGTTCCCTCTATGTAGTGGGTCTCTGTGAGGTACTCCCTCTATGTAGTGGGTCTCTGTGAGGTGTTTCCTCTATGTTGTGGGTCTCTGTGAGCTGTTCCCTCTATGTAGTGGGTCTCTGTGAGGTACTCCCTCTATGTAGTGGGTCTCTGTGAGGTGTTTCCTCTCTGTAGTGTGTTTATGTGAGGTGTTTCCTCTATGTAGTGGGTCTCTGTGAGGTACTCCCTCTATGTATTGGTTCTCTGTGAGGTGTTTCCTCTATGTTGTGGGTCTCTGTGAGGTGTTCCCTCTATGTCGGGCGGCTCTGTGGGTTCCTCCTCTGCAGTGGATCACTGTGGGGAGTCCTTTCATTTAGGGTCTCTGGGGGGGTGAACGGGTCAGGTCACCCCTATATTTGGGGGAAGTGAAGGCCCAGAAAATCTGGGAGTGGGGGGGCTGATGTATGATGAGAAGGGGGAGTTAGCAGTGAGCTGATTGGCCATGCGTGGGGAGGGCTATTGGGCCGCCCCCACAAAATTGCAGCCCAAAGGTAGGATTCATTCGGGTGTCGCTTGGGCAGGAGGGAGGGAGGTGAAGGTGAGACGGAAGGGGAAGGGCAAGGGGAGGAGGGGGAGGGGAGGTGGAGGTGTGCTGAGGGGGGGAGAAGGATGAGATGGGAGGGGGAGGGGAAGAGTAGGGAGAGGGGGTAGGGGAGGTGGAAGTGGGAGGGAGAGGGAGGGGGATAGGATGGGGAGAGGAGGGGGAGGGATAGGGGAAGGGGACAGGAGGGGGTGGGAAGGGAAGGGCATGGTGAGGTAAGTTTAGTGGAGGGACCGGATAGCAAGGAAGGAGGGGGGGGAAGAAAGACCCGAGTGAGGCCACCCCACAATCAGCAAATGGTAGCCCTGAAAAGGGTGCATCCCGTTCCTTTCCACCCTTGAAGCATTTGATTTTAAAAATTGGGCTACCCGCTCCTGCCCAGCTTCCCACACCAAACATTCAATGGCATGGGCAGTGTATTATCAGGGTAGATTGGCTTGTCAAGAAACCTAATTGACCATTGACTATTCATTTAATCATGACAGGCAGGCTGCAGATTCTAGCGCCCATCCTGTTCCCCCCAAGGGGAGAGCTCGGGGGTAGGCGGGAAGGTGGTGGGATGGGTACATGTCCTATTTTACATGTCCTTCCAATGTGGGAAACATGCCTGCTGTAATATTCAACCCTGAATTTGTCAGAGGAAGAATTTTAAGTGGTAAGGCTCAGTAAAATGGTTAAATTGTGCATTGATTCCTGTGACTTCAGCCACCGGCGGAATGAAGAGGAAACCTGTAAAGCCATTTTTTAAAATCCAGTTGGATACTGACCCTCCTTTCAGTAACTGCCAATTTTGTTGACCAGCCTTTTATGTGGAACCTTTTCAAATACTTTTTAAAAACACATGTCGACAATATCAACCATATTGCCTTCATCAAGTTTACCTGTTACTTCATCAAAAAATTCAATTAGTTTAGTCAAGCGCTATCTGCTTTTCTTTCACTGGACCTTCCTATAATCCAGGGACCCAGGTTAATGCTCTGGGGACATGGGTCAGCTGGTGGAATTGGAATTCAATTATTTAATCTAGAATGTTAAGCCAGTGTCAGTAATGGTCACTGAGAAACCATCATTGAAACTCATCACGAATGCCCTCTAAGGAAGGAAATCTGCCAGCCTTACTGCCATCCGGTCTGGCCTACACGTGATTCCAGACCCACAGTAATGCAGTTGACTCTTCACTGCCCTCTGAAATGACCTCACAAGCCCTTCAGTTCACGGGAAATTAGGGATGGTATGCTGACCTTGCCCATCCAATGAAAGAATAAAAAATATCTGTGCTGGACCACCTCATTAACTCAAATCACTTTACTCGCTTAATCTCTTTGCCCTTGAGGGACAGAAGGCTGCTATGATCTTTATGTGCCTGTTGACTATTTTCCTTGATTATGAATTCCAAAAACTTACCCACCATTGATGTTAAACTAACTGGCCTATATTTGATGGAACTGTCCTTCAACCCTTTTCTTAATAAGGTTAGGTGTGATTGTCTGGCCCAGCCCACTGTCAGATTGCCCGGTCCCGCTGGACTTTTGGCTGGGACGCCGAAGCTCGCATGATGGGTCTTGTCATGACGAGACCGGAAAATCGCACCCATTTTCATATTTGCCACTGCCCAGTCCTCTGGCACCTCTTCCGTAGGGAAGGTTGAAAGATGAAAGCAAGCCTGTCCACTATCTCCACCATCACTTCCTTTAGCAACCTGCCATCAAAGCCATCCAGACCAGGTGACCTACCTTAAGCATTGTGTCATAGACAGGTTTTTGGTGTTCCATAATTAAATGTATTAGTATGTGGGTGGCATGTGGCACAGTGGTTAGCATTGCTGCCTCAAAACACCAGGGATCCTAGTTCGATTCCAGCCTTGGCTGACTATCTGTGTGGAGTTTGTAAGTTCTCCTCGTGTCTGTGTGGGTTTACTTCCACTGTCCAAAGATGTGCAGCTTAGGTGGACAGGCCATGCTAAACTGCTCCTTAGTGTCCAGAGATGTGCAGCTTAGGTGGATAGGCCATGCTAAACTGCTCCTTAGTGTCCAGAGATGTGCAGGTTAGGTGGGGTCATGGTATAGGGTGGGGGAGTGGGTCCAGGTAGGGTGATTTTTAGGAGGATCGGTACAGACTCAATGAACTGAACGGCCTACTTCCGCACTGTAGGGAGTCAATGAAGTGTGTATTTTCTAACTCTCAGAGTGATTGAGTCAATTTTAATAACCCAACTTCAAGTTTTTATGTGTTAAAAAATAAAGATTACTTTATTACTCGCACACTTGGGAGTTCAATGAAAATTTGATTTCTCACTCACGTGACTCACCCTCACAATCACACATACACAAAAATTAGGCACAGGTGAAGATAAAACAGAAATTATAAAAATGACATTTAATGCCCCTTCTATTGCAGTGCAAGCCTAATATTTCCCAGTTGAGATATTCCCTCAGCTGAAGTGAAGGTCTTGAAAATGCAGAGTTTCAGTCGCTGTGATGATTTCTATAGTTGACCTACTTGGAAGCTAATTTCTCAGGTGAGCTTGAAGATGGAACAGATTAGAGGAGAGAGAGTCCCTCGTTCTCTTTCATGGTACTACAGTTAGGAAGTTTGGCTACTTAATTGACTGCAGCAGTCAGGTAGCTTTGCTTGCTGCACTCTCTTTCTCTCTCTGATGAAATTCAGTCTGCAAGCAGTTTGAAAAGTTCTGGTATATCTTTTAGCAGAGAACAAAGATGGCTTCCTCATGTGACCAAATGTTGAGTCATAGTCCAAATAACGCATTGTGGTAGCTCAAACAGCAGTCTGTCATTCTTCTCCCACTTGTGGTTTTAGGTGGTTGAAGATTTATCTCCTCGCTGAAACCACAATGAGTCATAATCAAATCAAAGCTTAACTTTGTACTCTCCAAACGCAGACACAAATTCGCAGCAACAGCCTTTAAAATTATATCTTTAAAGATTTACAATATTGTCACATCCAGTCTTTCCAGTACCTTTTCTCTTTCAATTTTCTTACCACCTATTCCCTCCACTATCTCCACTTCTGCCAATGGGCAAGATTCTCGGTCTCCCACAGTGTGTTTCTCGGCGACATGGGGTGGCCTGTCGTTGGTCGGTGGAGGGGACATCTGGTGAATGGGATTTCCCATTGAATCCACCTATATAAGTTCCTTCCTAGGTCCTGAAAATCTGACCTGAGGGACCTCAATACCTCTACTCACTTTGTTGTTGCTCGCAATGTGTATCATATCTTTAGACTCACAGAATATTCCCCCTACAGAATATTCTGCACCCTCTCTGTAATGCTCTTTACTCTGGCACCAGTGAAGCAACACATTAGGGGACTCATCACCATGATGGTTACAGAATTGCCTTTCTGTACCCCGAACTACCTACAACTGCATTTCTAAGTTTTTCTGAACACACTTCCTGCACACATGGTCAGCCATGGCACGTGAAATATCCTGAGGTTCCCACTGATACACCATCAATAATAGACGACAAGTGATAAACGTAACTGAGGCTTTAATACACTAAACAGCAAGCCTCCTGCCTTTGGACCCGAACTGGGTCTGGAGGCGGAGACTTGCCACTTTTATACAGAAGTCCCCGAGGAGAGGAGCCACAGGTGGAGCCAGCCTGGACAAGGCCAGGCATGTACAACACAGCACGGTAAATATAATACAATGAACACAATAACATGGTTTACCACATTCACCCCCTGTTTAAAAAAAGTCCGGCGGGGGTGAAGTGGTGTTAAAGGTCAAGTCTGTTGGGGGCCTTGACCTTCCACTGTGACCGCCTCAGTCCCGGCTGTGGTGTTGGCACCTGCGTCGAGACCTGCGCGACAGGGAGCGTGTTGTCATCTTCTTCACCCAGATGTTGGGTCGGCGAAGGGGGGGCGGTGTATGGGCGGGGGTGATGATGCTTGTCCCCAGTGGGCCTGCGGGAGTCAGTTCATGAGGGAGGTGGGCGGAGGTGGGGGGAGGAGGTGTAGGGTGGGGTGTGGTGTTGGTTGTCGCCGGGGAGCCGGTAGGAGCCAAATCCCGAAGGGAGACCGTGTCCTGCCGCCCGTCCTGGTGTGTCATGTAGGCATATTGGGGCTTCGCATGGAGCAGCAGGACCTTCTCGACGAGGGGGCCGGTCTTATGGCTCCTCGCATGCTTCCGGAGAAGAACGGGCCCCGGGACTGTCAGCCAGGACGGAAGCGAGACCCCGGAGGTGGACTTCCTGGTGAAGGCAAACATACGTTCATGAGGAGTCTCGTTAGTGGCTGTACATAGGAGCGACTGGATGGAGTGGAGTGCATCGGGGAGGACCTCCTGCCAGCGGGAGACTGGGAGACGTTTCGACCGTAGGGCCAGGAGGACGGCCTTCCAGACCATTGCGTTCTTCCTCTCCACCTGTCCGTTTCCCCGGGGGTTATAGCTGGTCGTCCTGCTGGACGCGATGCCTTTGCTGAGCAGGAACTGACACAACTCGTCGCTCATAAAGGAGGAGCCCCGATCACTGTGGATGTAGGCGGGGAACCCGAACAGGGTGAAAAGGCTGTGCAGGGCCTTGATGACGGTGGCAGAGGTCATGTCAGAGAAGGGTATGGCGAAGGGGAATCTGGAGTACTCATCAACGATGTTGAGGAAGTACATATTATGGTCAGTGGAGGGGAGGGCCCTTAGAAGTCCATGCTGAGGCGCTCAAAGGGGCGGGAGGCCGTTACCAGATGTGCTGTGTCTGGCCAATAGAAGTGCGGTTTGCACTCCGCGCAGACCTGGCAGTCCCTAGTCACGGTCCTGACCGCCTCGATGGAGTTGGGCAGGTTGCGAGCCTTGATAATGTGGAAAATGCAGATGACCCCCAGGTGACAGAGGTCGTTGTGGAGGGCCTGAGTCAGTCTACTTGTGCGCTGGCACATGTACCGCAGGAGAGGGCATCTGGGGACTCATTGAGCTTCCCGGGGCGATACAAGATGCCATTGCTGTAGGTGGAGAGCTCAATCCTCCGCCTCAGGATCTTGTCGTTCTTGATTTTGCCCCGCTGTGTATTATTAAACATAAAGGCAACCGACCGTTGGTCAGTGAGGAGAGTGAATCGCCTGCCGGCCAGGTAATGCCTCCAATGTCTCACAGCTTCTACTATGGTTTGGACCTCTTTTTCGACGGAGGAGTGTCAAATTTCAGAGGCATGGAGGGCACGGGAGAAGAAAGCCACGTGCCTGCCCGCCTGGTTGAGTGTAGCGGCCAGAGCAAAGTCCGACACATCGCTCTCCACTTGGAAAGGGATGGACTCGTCCACAGCGTGCATCGCGGCTTTGGCGATGTCTGCTTTGATGCGATCGAAGGCCAGTCGGGCCTCAGTAGCCAGGGGAAACGTGGTGGACTTGATCAGTGGGCTGGCCTTGTCCATGTAGTTGGGGACCCACTGGGCATAGTAAGAGAGGAACCCCAGGCATTTCTTCAGGGCCTTGGGGCAGTGGGGAAGGGAGAGTTCCAGGAGGGGGCGCATGCGGCCGGGGTCGGGCCCTAGGACTCCGTGTTCCACAACGTAGCCGAGGATGGCCAGGCGGGTTGTGCGAAAGACGCATTTCTCTCTATTATAGGTGAGGTTCAGGAGTTTCACGGTATGGAGGAAACGCCGGAGGTGCTTGTCATGGTCCTGCTGGTCACGGCCGCAGATGGTGACTTTGTCTAGGTATGGGAACGTGGCACGCAGCCCGTACTTGTCAGCCATTCGGTCCATTTCCCTTTGGAAGACCGAGACCCCATTGGTGACGCCAAAGGGAACCCTGAGGAAGTGATAGAGGCGGCCGTCTGCCTCGAAGGCAGTGTATTGGCGGTCCTCCGGGCGGATAGGGAGTTGGTGGTACGCAGACTTCAAGTCGACTGTAGAGAAGACTTGATACTGCGCAATCTGTTTGACCATGTCAGATATGCGGGGGAGGGAGTACGCATCGAGCTGCGTGTATCGGTTGATGGTCTGGCTGTAATCGATGACCATCCTGTGCTTCTCCCCAGTCTTGACGACCACCACTTGGGCTCTCCAGGGGCTGTTACTAGCCTCATTGATCCCCTCTCGCAGGAGTCGCTGGACCTCCGACCTGATGAAGGCCCTGTCCTGGACACTGGAGCATCTGCTTCTGGTAGCGACGGGCTTACAGTCCGGGGTGAGGTTTGCGAAGAGGGAGGGTGGGGCGACCTTAAGTAACGCAAGGCTACAGACGGTGAGGCGGGGGGCAGGGGTCAATTGAACTTTAGGGTAAGGCTCTGGAGGTGGCACTGGAAGTCGGGCCCCAGTAATAGGGCAGCGCAGAGATGGGGGAGGACGTAGAGCCTAAAGTTGGTGTACTCTACGCCTTGCACACTGAGGGTCACGACAGTCCCCTCGGATCTCCACTGCGTGGGATCCGGAAGCCAGGGAGATTTTTTGTGTCGCAAGTAGGATGGGGAGGGAGCAGCGCCTGGTCCAGTGTGACAGAGGCGAGTGTCGGAAGACGGTCGGCGGACCGGTCGGCGGTAGCGGCGGCCAGCGTACGGTCGGGCGAGCTGGGGAGGCAGCGGAAGGGTCCCAAGGTGGCAGCCCCCATGAGTCGCACGTGGCGGGTGAGGTGCAAGATGGCGGCCAAGATGGCGGCCCTCGTGGGTCGCACGTGTCGGCTGAGATTAAAGATGGCGGTGCCCACGGGTCGCACATGGCGGGTGGCGCAGAAGCTGGGGGTGGCCCCGACCGGCAGCAGGCAGCGCTACTGGGCCTAGAAGATTATGGGGGGGGGGGTCGGGCCTGGCAAGCTTTTGCGAAGTGCCCCTTCTTCCCACAGCCATTACAAGTAGCGTTCTGTGCCGGGCAGCGTTGTCGGGGGTGAGTACCCTCGCAGCAGAAGTAGCACTTCGGGCCTCCGGCGTTGGCGGGCCGCTGCGCGGCGCAGGCTTGCGTCACGCCCGGATCGGTTGATGGCTGCGCCCACGAGGATGCCACGCGGTCGGAGGTGTAGGCCCCCATGTTCTGGGAGGCCACCTCCAATGAGTTGGACTGTCTCTGGGAGGCCGAGCATCCCCCCTTCTAATAAACGCTGGCGGATATAGTTCGAGTGCATGCCTGGAACATAGGTGTCCCTGATCAGCAGCTCCGCGTGCTGGGTAGCCGATATCGCCCGGCAGTCACAGTTTCGACAGAGGATGCGCAAGGCGCACAGGAATTCCGTGAGTGATTCCCCAGGACATTGGCGTCTCGTGGCGAGGACGTGCCGAACATATACCTGGTTGACGGATTTCACATAATGTCGTTTTAGCAACGTTATCGCCTCCGCATACGAGGGGACGTCCCTGATGAGGGGAAAGACTCTTGGGCTCACCCGTGCATGGATGACCTGCTTCTCCTGGAGGTCCATGAAGTCTTCGTTGAAAGATGCGGGATAGGCCTCGAAGCAGCTTAGCCAGTGTTCAAAAGTCTCTGTAGCATCAGCTGCTTGTGGGTCCAGGTGCAATCAGGCTTGAGTGAGGAGTTTATCTTGAGTGAAGAGTCCATCTTTAGAAGTTTTGTGTATTAAATTGATACACCATCAATAATAGACGCCGAGTGATAAACGTAACTGAGGCTTTAATACACTAAACAACAAGTCTCCTGCCTCTGGACCGGAACTGGGTCTGGAGGCGGAGACTTGCCACTTGTATACAGAAGCCCCGAGGGGAGGAGCCACAGGCGGAGCCAGCCTGGACAAGCCCAGGCATGTACAACACAGCACGGTGAACATAATACAATGAACACAATAATGTTCTTTACCACACCCACATGACACAGGATTTGCAATCAACAGGCCTTGGATACCCAACCCTGATGTAAACGAAAAACCTCCCTGCGATCAGTTAGTATTTTGTTGCAACTATTGTTTTAATGTGTTGGTGAAATATAAACACCAGATTGTGTGGTCTTCATTTATCCAAAGATGTGCGGGTTAGGTAGATTGGCCACGCTAAATTGCCCTTAGAGTCCAAAATTGCCCTTAGTGTTGGGTGGGGTTAATGGGTTATGGGGATAGGGTGGAGGTATGGGCTTGGGTAGGGTGCTCTTTCCAAGAGCCGGTGCAGACTCGATGGGCCGAATGGTCTCCTTCTGCACTGTAAATTCTATGATCTGACACAGGGTGTGGCACTGGGAGTAATTCTCAGATTACTCTACTCTTATTTCAGCATGGATTATAATTCCTGATATTTGTAAGATCTCTGTTCTTTTGTTTCTCTATTATTAATTCCTACGTGAACCTTGACTTCCGGCTAGTTTGCCGACTTTCCATTATATCCCTTTCCTTCGTCCCAGAAAGACGATACCATCAGGAGTCCCAGGTACAGTTAAACATCAGGCTGTCTATCCTCCTGATTGTAGAATCCTCCACTACTAACATATATCTGATCTCATGGATCATAATTGTCTCCTCTTTGTGACTTGGTGTTGCTGATATTGGGAACGGTAAATGAATTGGGCAAGTGCAGACCCATATTGTTTTCTTAGATTCACCTGTTTCCTATTACGTGTGGACATCATCCACATTCTCTTCAGTGTTTCACTATTCTCCTCTGTTTGTGGGTTGACCATATTCAGAAACATACTTCTAGAAATCTGCCCTTTTAACATATGTGAGTAGTGCAGCTAGTTGCACTGATATTCATGGATGCCTAGTCATCCTGGATACTATGAAAATCCAATGCATGAAAGCATCACAACCCAAGCTCCTAATCACATCTACATTTTCAGATTTTGGGCTACTCATAATTATTAACTGTTAAATTAAGTTTTATTTTCTGATGCTGCAGATTCAGGTTAATCTTTCTCAACAACTTATTTTCCCTTACCTTCTCTGAATTCAAATTCCTGGGGTGTCTTTTCACCATGCCCAACCAACCAAACTCCCCTACCCCCACTCCTAGCAGCTGACTGGCAGGTGGTGGGAGCATAAAATTGACACTGTGCCTATCTGCTGTCATTGGTATTTTACCAGCAACAAAGAAGGTATCAGATCAGCTGCTTGCCCATGTGACGATCAAGGCCATTAAGTGCCAATTAATGATAACTGAAGGGCCTCCTCCCGCTGCACCTGCTGTTTTATGATAGCAGCAGCTGCCCAGGCCAAGTGGTGACGGCGCAATTTTTCACTGCAGTCACTATTTCCCCTGATTTGGCACTGTACATAAATTTTAAAATTGTCCTTCCAATTTTCACATCCAACTAATTTGTGTAAATTATAAACAATAGTTCTAGCAGCAATTCCTAGGGAGTGCTTCTTCACACTTTTAGCCAGCCTGTGCTGCCATTCTTAACCCCGAAGTTCCGCTGTCCTTTTCTAACCAGTTTTCTATTGTTACGACACCCTGGGTGAGTGTACGGTCAATTCCAGACCCACAGTCCCTGAGTCCCAACATAAGTGAATTAACTAATAATTCATACATTCACTGAGATCTTTGACGCTTGACGGCTCCAATGACTTTCCAGGCACCAGATTTGTAAGTAAAACATTTTTAAAAACTGTTTCTTTGTAACAGGAGAAGAGATAACCGTGAAATGGAACAATGGTCTCCTAATCTAATTATTCCCCAAACCCCATCCCACCTTTCACCCAGACACACACAAGATAGGCAGGCAGGTAGCAAAGGTTCAAAATAACAGGGATTAAATGAGCGATGCATATCTTTGCTGCTGATGTTGTGGTCTTTGCAGGCGGCTATCTTCTCTGGACACCAACATGTGTTGAAAACCATCGTTGTTTTCAACCTTTTAGTATCTGCCTTGAGTTAGGACTCTCAGGCTGTAAGACTTCCTCTGGGAAGTTACCTTCATTTCCACTGACTTGGGCTTTCACAGAGAAGATTCTCCTCAGGTCTGTGCAATTCTAGCCTGCGCCCACCAGATGAACTATCAGCCTCACTGAGCTAAATCCATAATCATGAGGGTTTAAAAAGTGTTTCTAAACAGCCCCTCTCTTTATCCTGAATCCTCAGGACTGCTTGCTGCAGTCTAGGGTGGAGGCGTTCAAGTCAGGCGAACCTGATCTATGCAAGAAAGCCAGATATGATCTAAAGAAATCCATCAAAGATGCCAAAAGACAGTACCGGACCATGTTCGAGTCCCAGGCTCGCCACACAGATCCCATCATCTATGGCAAGGTCTGCAAGACATAACAGGCTTCAAGATGAAGGCATGTAAAATCGCTGGCTCCAATGCACCCCTCGCTGATGAGCTCAACACATTCTGTGCCCGCTTTGAACAAGAGGTCAGCGGGAGCGAGCTCTCCACCCCAGAAGCCACGGATGAACTTGTCTCTGAGATCACCACTCAGATGTCAGAGCAGCCTTCCCGAAGGTCAACCCACTGGCCCGGATGGGATACCCGGACGAGCACTCAGGTCTTGCGTGGATCAGCTGGCGGGGGTATTCGCAGACATCTTCAACCTCTTATTACAACAATCTGAGGTCCCTATCTGCTTAAAGAAGACGACCATCATCCCTGTACCAGAAAAATGCCATGCAGCGTGGCTTTTAAAAAAATATATATATTTATTCAAATTGTTCAACAAATTTTCAACAAACCCCCCCCCCCAACAAAAAGAAAGAAACAAGAACACAACAATCAGAAATTATACATTGGATTACCCCCATATACAATAACCCCCCATATAACATTTAAAAACACAAATAGGGAAAAAAAAAACACCTTCACCCAAGCTCCACCCCAAAAGAACCACCGCCCCTCCCCCCCCCCCGCCCTTGGGCTGCTGCTGCTGCTGACCTCCTCCTAACGCTCCGCGAGATAGCCTAGGAACGGTTGCCATCGCCTGAAGAACCCTTGCACAGACCCTCGCAAGGCAAACTTTATCCTCTCCAGCTTGATGAACCCTGCCATGTCATTGTACCAAGCTTCCACACTAGGGGGCTTCGCATCTTTCCATAGTAGCAAAATCCTTCGCCGGGCTACCAGGACGCAAAGGCCAGAATACCGGCCTCTTTTGCCTCCTGCATCCCCGGCTCGTCCGATTCCCCAAATAATGCCAATCCCCAGATCGGCTTGACCCGGGCGTTCACCACCTTGGACATAGTCCTCGCAAAACCCCTCCAAAACCCATCCAGCGCCGGGCATGACCAGAACATATGGACCTGATTTGCCGGGCTCCCCGAGCATCTCCCACATCTGTCCTCCACCCCAAAGAACCTACTCAACCTCGCCCCTGTCATATGCGCTCTGTGAGTAACTTTGAACTGTATCAGGCTGAGCCTGGCGCAAGAGGAGGAAAAACTAACCCTACTCAGGGCATCAGCCCACAGACCCTCATCTATCTCCTCCCCAAGCACCTCCTCCCACTTGCCCTTTAACTTCTCCACCGAGGCCTCCTCCTCTTCCTTCAGCTCCTGGTAAATCGCCGAAACCTTGCCTTCCCCAACCCATACACCCGAAATCACCCTGTCCTGAATTCCACGTGCCGGAAGCAGCGGGAATTCCCTCACCTGCCGCCTCACAAACGCCCTCACTTGCATGTACCTGAAAGCGTTTCCCAGGGGTAGCCCAAACTTCTCCACCAGCGCCCCTAGGCTCGCAAACGCCCCATCGATGAACAGGTCCCCCATTCTTCTAATCCCTGCCTGATGCCAGTTCCGAAACCCCCCACCCATCCTTCCCGGGACAAATCGATGATTCTCCTGAATCGGGGACCAAACCGAGGCTCCCACCTCGCCCGTGTCGCCTCCACTGCCCCCAGATCTTCAGCCGCCACCACCGGACTCGTGGTGTACCTTGTCGGCGAGAGCAGCAGCGGTGCCGTCACCAGCGCCATCAGGTTCGTGCCCACACATGACGCCATCTCTAGCCTCTTCCACGCCGCCCCCTCTCCCTCCATTACCCACTTATGGATCATCGCCACGTTGGCTGCCCAATAATAGCCACACAAATTCGGCAGCGCCAGCCCCTCCCTGTCCCTGCTACGCTCCAGAAACACTCTCTTCACCCTCGGGGTCTTATTCGCCCACACAAATCACATGATGCTCCAGCTTACCCGTTTGAATAAGGCTTTGGGGATCATAATGGAAAGGAACTGGAACACAAAGAGAAACCTCGGAAGGACCGTCATTTTGACCGACTGCACCCTACCCGCCAGTGAGAGTGGCAGCATATCCCATCTTTTAAAATCCTCCTCCATCTGCTGCACCAACCGCGTCAAATTGAGCTTGTGCAGGGCCCCCCAACTCCTAGCTACTTGGATCCCAAGGTACCGAAAGCTCCTTTCCGCCCTCTTCAGCTGTAGCTCGTCTATCCCCCTTCCCTGGTCCTCTGGATGCACCACAAAGAGCTCACTCTTCCCTACATTGAGTTTATACCCCGAAAAGTCCCCAAACTCCCTAAGGATCCGCATGACCACCCCATCCCCTCCACTGGATCCGTCACATACAACAACAGGTCGTCGGCATACAACGACACCTGGTGTTCCTCTCCTCTCCCCCCCCCCCCCCGGACCAGTCCCCTCCATTTCCTGGACTCCCTCAGGGCCATGGCCAGCGGCTCAATTGCCAGTGCAAACAACAAGGGGGATAAGGGGCACCCCTGCCTCGCCCCCGGTACAGCCGAAAGTACTCGCCCGCTGGGGGCTCAGACCTGTACAGGTCCCCATAGACGTCCCTAAATACCTCGTTTATTCTCACCGCATTCCGCACCATATTCCCCCCTCTATCCTTAACTCCACCAATCTCCTTCGCTGCCTCCCTCTTATGAAGCTGATGTGCCAGCATCCGACTCGCCTTCTCCCCATACTCATACGTCGCCCCCCTGCGCTTTCCTCCACTGTGCTTCTGCTTTCCCCGTGGTCAAGAGGTCGAATTCCGTCTGGAGGTTCCGTCGCTCCGTAAGTAGCCCCTCCTCGGGGGGCCTCTGCATACCTCCTGTCTACCCTTAAAATCTCCCCCACCAACCTCTCCCTCTCTCTTCCCCCTGTGGGCCCTAATGGAGATTAGCTCTCCCCTGACCACTGCCTTCAACGCCTCCCAGACTACCCCTACCTGTACCTCCCCGTTGTCGTTGGCCTCCAAATATCTTTCAATAAACCCCCGCACCCGCCCACATCCCCCTCATCTGCCAACAGTCCCACATCGAGGCGCCACAGCAGGCGCTGGTCCCTCTCCTCCCCCAACTCCAGCTCCACCCAATGCGGGGCGTGGTCCGAGATGGCTATGGCCGAATATTCTGTTCCCTCCACTTTCGGGATTAGCGCCCTACTCAAAATGAAAAAATCTATCCGGGAGTAGGCTCTATGAACTGCTTAACCACTTCCTTACCTTGCAGGTCAGCTGTTCGGGAGAGAGAGGGAGCCGGGACCTTGGAAACAGCGCGGGAGTTTCAAAAAGCGCGGGAGCTGCGAGGCAGAGGGGACAGTTTAAAAGGGCGCGCCGTGGGTGAGGTAAGTACTGCTTAACCACTTCCTTACCTTGCAGGTCAGCTGTTCGGGAGAGAGATCAGTTTTGGGAGCAGGCCTATTGGCTGACTGTAAATCAGGAAGGATACAAAGGGTGTGGCTGAAGTGCCTATAGAAACAGAGTGCTGGAGGCAAACAGAGTGTATCTGAGTTTGGGTAAGGCTGAGTTCGGGTAAGAGGGGAGTGACAAAAAAAAAAAAAATCAAATTAATTAAGTAAATTAATTAACTAGTTAAGGGAATTTGGTGCTCCCCTGAAGGAGGTGCAGAGAACCAGAGCTGTGAGGGAGTCTCTGGAGCAATTACATCACAGCCAGCAGGTAAGTGATTGGCTTGTAACTGGTAAGTGATTTCTCTCTCTTTGACTTTCTCTTAGCTGTGTAGTGTAGTTCAAATTTAACTTCAGGTTTAAGTCATGGCAGGAGAGCTCAGACCCGTGTCATGCTCCTCTTGTGAGATGTGGCAAGTCAGGGACCCTTCTGGTGTCCCTGACTCCTTCATCTGCAAGAAGTGTGTCCAACTGCAGCTCCTGTTAGACCGCTTGACGGCTCTGGAGCTGCGGATGGACTCACTTTGGAGCATCCGCGATGCTGAGGAAGTTGTGGATAGCACATTCAGTGAGTTGGTCACACTGCAGATTAAAATTACTGAGGCAGATAGGGAAAGGGTGACCAACAGACAGAGGAAGAGTAGGAAGGCAGTGCAGGGATCCCCTGCGGTCATCTCCCTCCAAAACAGATTTACCGTTTTGGAAACTGTTGGGGGAGATGGCTCACCAGGGGAAGGTGGCAGCAGCCAGGTTCATGGCACCGTGGCTGGCTCTGCTGCACAGAAGGGCGGGAAAAAGAGTGGCAGAGCTATAGTGATAGGGGATTCAATTGTAAGGGGAATAGACAGGCGTTTCTGTGGACGCAAACGAGAATCCAGGTTGGTATGTTGCCTCCCTGGTGCAAGGGTCAAGGATGTCTCGGAGCGGCTGCAGGGCATTCTGGAGGGGGAGGGTGAACAGCCAGCTGTCGTGGTGCATATAGGCACCAACGATATAGGTAAAAAACGGGATGAGGTCCTACAAGCTGAATTTAGGGAGTTAGGAGTTAAACTAAAAAGTAGGACCTCAAAGGTAGTAATCTCAGGATTGCTACCAGTGCCACGTGATAGTCAGAGTAGGAATGACAGGATAGCTAGGATGAATACGTGGCTTGAGAGATGGTGCAAGAGGGAGGGTTTCAAATTCCTGGGACATTGGGACCGATTCTGGGGGAGGTGGGACCTGGACAAATCGGACGGTCTGCATCTGGGTGGGACCGGAACCAATGTTCTCGGGGGGGTGTTTGCTAGTGCAGTTGGGGAGGGTTTAAACTAATGTGCCAGGGGGATGGGAACCGATGTAGGAGGTCAGTGGGGACAGAAAGAAAAGGCAGGAAGGGAGAGTGTGTAAAGCATGACCAGAGAAAGCAGGGCAGAGAGCAAGGAAGGTCTACATTAAACTGCATTTATTTCAATGCAAGGGGCCTGACGGGCAAAGCGGATGAACTCAGGGCATGGACGGGCACATGGGACTGGGATATTATAGCTATGACTGAAACATGGCTAAGGGAGGGGCAGGACTGGCAGCTCAATGTTCCGGGGTACAGATGCTATAGAAAGGATAGAACAGGAGGTAAGAGAGGAGGGGGAGTGGCGTTTTTGATTAGGGAGAACATCACGGCAGTACTTGGAGGGGATATATCCGAGGGTTCGCCCACTGAGTCTATATGGGTGGAACTGAAAAATAAGAAGGGAGAGATCACCTTGGTAGGACTGTACTACAGGCCCCCAAATAGTCAGCGGGAAATTGAGGAGCAAATATGTAAGGAGATTACAGATAGCTGCAAGAATAATAGGGTGGTAGTAGTAGGGGACTTTAACTTTCCCAACATTGACTGGGACAGCCATAGCATTAGGGGCTTGGATGGAGGGAAATTTGTTGAGTGTATTCAGGAGGAATTTCTCATTCAGTATGTGGATGGACCGACTAGAGAGGGGGCAAAACTTGACCTCGTCTTGGGAAATAAGGAAGGGCAAGTGACAGAAGTGCTAGTGAGGGATCACTTTGGGACAAGTGACCATAATTCCATTAGTTTTAAGATAGCTATGGAGAATGATAGGTCTGGCCCAAGAGTTAAAATTCTTAATTGGGGCAAGGCCAATTTTGATGGTATCAGACAGGAACTTGCAGAGGTAGATTGGGGGAGACTATTGGCAGGCAAAGGGACGGCTGGTAAATGCGAGTCTTTTAAAAATGTGTTAACCAGGGTGCAGGGTAAGCGCATTCCCTTTAGAGTGAAGGGCAAGGCTGGTAGAAGTAGGGAACCCTGGATGACTCGAGATATTGAGACTCTGGTCAAAAAGAAGAAGGAGGCATATGACGTACATAAGCAACTGGGATCAAGTAGATCCCTTGAAGAGTATAGAGATTGTCGAAATAGAGTTAAGAGGGAAATCAGGAGGGCAAAAAGGGGACATGAAATTGCTTTGGCAAATAATGCAAGGGAGAATCCAAAGAGATTCTACAGATACATAAAGGGGAAAAGAGTAACTTGGGACAGAGTCGGGCCTCTTAAGGATCAACAAGGACATCTATGTGCAGAGCCACAAGAGTTGGGTGAGATCCTGAATGAATATTTCTCATCGGTATTCACGGTGGAGAAAGGCATGGATGTTAGGAAACTAAGGGAAATAAATAGTGATGTCTTGAGAAGTGTGCATATTACAGAGGAGGAGGTGCTGGAAGTCTTAAAGCGCATCAAGGTAGATAGATCCCCGGGACCTGATGAAATGTATCCCAGGATGTTGTGGGAGGCTAGGGAGGAAATTGCGGGTCCCCTAACCGAGATATTTGAATCATCGGCAGCCACAGGTGAGGTGCCTGAAGATTGGAGAGTGGCGAATGTTGTGCCCTTGTTTAAGAAGGGCAGCAGGGAAAAGCCTGGGAACTACAGACCGGTGAGCCTAACGTCTGTAGTAGGTAAGTTGCTAGAAGGTATTCTGAGAGACAGGATCTACAAGCATTTAGAGAGGCAAGGACTGATTCGGGGCAGTCAGCATGGCTTTGTGCGTGGAAAATCATGTCTCACAAATTTGATTGAGTTTTTTGAGGGAGTGACCAAGAAGGTAGATGAGGGCAGTGCAGTAGACGTTGTCTACATGGACTTTAGCAAAGCCTTTGACAAGGTACCGCATGGTAGGTTGTTGCAGAAGGTTAAAGCTCACGGGATCCAGGGTGAGGTTGCCAATTGGATTCAAAATTGGCTGGACGACAGAAGGCAGAGGGTGGTTGTAGAGGGTTGTTTTTCAAACTGGAGGCCTGTGACCAGTGGTGTGCCTCAGGGATCGGTGCTGGGTCCACTGTTATTTGTGATTTATATTGATGATTTGGATGAGAATTTAGGAGGCATGGTTAGTAAGTTTGCAGATGACACCAAGATTGGTGGCACAGTGGATAGTGAAGAAGGTTATCTAGGATTGCAACGGGATCTTGATCAATTAGGCCAGTGGGCCGACGAATGGCAGATGGAGTTTAATTTAGATAAATGTGAGGTGATGCATTTTGGCAGATCGAATCAGGCCAGGACCTACTCAGTTAATGGTATGGTGTTGGGGAGAGTTATAGAACAAAGAGATCTAGGAGTACAGGTTCATAGCTCCTTGAAGGTGGAGTCGCAGGTCGACAGGGTGGTGAAGAAGGCATTCGGCATGCTTGGTTTCATTGGTCAGAACATTGAATACAGGAGTTGGGACGTCTTGTTGAAGTTGTACAAGACATTGGTACGGCCACACTTGGAATACTGTGTGCAGTTCTGGTCACCCTATTATAGAAAGGATATTATTAAACTAGAAAGAGTGCAGAAAAGATTTACTAGGATGTTGCCGGGACTTGATGGTTCGAGTTATAAGGAGAGGCTGGATAGACTGGGACTTTTTTCCCTGGAGCGTAGGAGGCTTAGGGGTGATCGTATAGAGGTCTATAAAATAATGAGGGGCATAGATAAGGTAGATAGTCAACATCTTTTCCCAAAGGTAGGGGAGTCTAAAACTAGAGGGCATAGGTTTAAGGTGAGAGGGGAGAGATTCAGAAGGGCCCACAGGGGCAATTTCTTCACTCAGAGGGTAGTGAGTGTCTGGAATGGGCTGCCAGAGGTAGTAGTAGAGGCGGGTGCAATTGTGTCTTTCAAAAAGCATTTAGATAGTTACATGGGTAAGATGGGTATAGAGGGTTATGGGCCAAGTGCGGGCAACTGGGACTAGCTTAATGGTAAAAACTGGGCGGCATGGACTGGTTGGGCCGAAGGGCCTGTTTCCATGCTGTAAACTTCTATGATTCTATGAACGTGGGAAAAGAAGGAAAATTCCCTGGCCAGCGGCCTGGCAAACCTCCATGGATCCACTCCCCCCATCTGGTCCATTAACCCCCTAAGCACCTTGACCGCAGCCGGCCTCTTACCCATCCTGGACCTAGAGCGATCCAGTGCTGGGTCCAGCACCGTGTTGAAGTCCCCCCTCATTATCAAGCTTCCTACCTCCAGATCCGGAATCCGACCCAGCATGCGTTTCATAAATCCGGCATCGTCCCAATTCGGGGCATATACATTCACCAGTACCACCCGCACCCCCTGCAACCTACCACTCACCATCACATATCGATCTCCATTATCCACTACGATATTCAGTGCCTCGAACGACACCCGCTTCCCCACCAGTATTGCAACCCCTCTGTTCTTCGCATCCAGCCCTGAATGAAAGATCTGCCCTACCCATCCCTTTCTCAGCCAAACCTGATCTGCCACCTTGTGGTAGTACCAGGTATTGTGGTACCTATGAGGTGGATGACCATTGGTTAGACCCAGGAGTCTACCATTGGCTGATGTACGTAGCTCTGCCCTGAGGGGCGGAGTATAAGAAACGGTGCAGTCCCAGCAGCCTTCACTTTCTGTATCGAAGCTGCTGGGGAAGAGTTCTAGCAGATTAAAGCCTTCAGTTATGAATCACTTCGTCTTGAGAGTAATTGATTGCGCATCACACCTTCAGATGTGTCTCCTGGAGCATAACCACGTCTGCCTTCAGTCCCTTTAAGTGTGCGAACACCCGGGTCCTCTTGACCGGCCCATTCAGACCCCTCACATTCCAAGTTATCAGCCGGATCGGGGGGCTACTCGCCCACCCCCCCACCCCCCTGCTGACTAGTCATCTCCTTTTCTAGACCAGCCACGTGCCCGCGCCTCCCCCAACCTCCAGTCCCCCAGGCGGCGGACCCCCGCCCTGACTACCTCTCCTACTTCCAGCTCCCTTTTGGCCAATGCAGCAGCAACCCAGTTCCCCACCCCCCCCCCCGCTAGATCCTCATCTAGTCATTTTGCTCCCCCCATGACACTCCCGTAAGTCAGCTGACTCCGGCCTCTCCCACCATTCCATCGACCCCCCAGTGTGAGAATCCCCCCACCCTTTGCAGTCAGTGTGCGCTCCTCTCCAGCACTGCCCTTCCCCCCCCCCCCTGGCCCCGCCCCATCCTTCCCTAACGTGGGAAAAAGCCCGCGCTTTCCTGAGCCGGCCCCGCCCCCTCTGGCGCAGCTCCTTTTTGCGGCCTTACCCCAACTCCCCATCCCCGGGCCTCCACCCCCCCCCTCTTCCTCTGTGGGGCCCTGCCCCTCCAACACCGATGCCCACACTCTCCCACAGCCCCCACATCAAATCCATTCACCCATCCCCACCCAGCACTCAAACTAAAAGAACATTCCCCAAAAGCGGTAAACACAGTAAACACCCCCCCACGACAAACCCTTAATTTGAGTCCAACGTTTCAGTCTGTATAAAGTTCCATGCCTCATAGAGCGTTTCAAAATAGTGGTGCCGATCTTGGATCGTGACCCACAATCTCGCTGGCTGCAGCATCCCGAACTTCACCCCCTTCCGATGGAGCACTGCCTTAGCCCGGTTGAAACCAGCCCTCTTCTTAGCCACCTCTGCACTCCAGTCCTGATAAATTCAGATCTCCGTGTTCTCCCATCTGCTGCTCCGCTCTTTTTTGGCCCATCGCAGGACACATTCTCTGTCCAGAAAGCGGTGGAACATCACCATTGCAGCCCTTGGCGGCTCGTTGGCTTTGGGTCTCCTTGCCAGGACCCAATGAGCCCCATCCAGTTCCAGGGGCCTCGGGAAAGCTCCCGCGCCCATCAGCGAATTGAGCATCATGCTCATATATGCCCCGGCATCGGGCCCCTCCACTCCTTCAGGGAGACCCAGAATCCGAAGATTCTTCCTCCTCGACCTGTTCTCCAGGTCCTCAAATTTTTCCGCCCACCTCTTGTGCAGCGCCTCGTGCGCCTCCACCTTCACCGCCAGGCCCAAGATCTCACCCTCATTCTCTGAAGCTTTTTACCGCACCTCCCGGATCGCCGCCCCTTGGGCCTTCTGGGTCTCCACAAGCTTCTCACTCGCCGCCTTCATTGGCGCCAGCATTTCTGTCCTCAGCTCCTCAAAGCAGCGTTTAAGAAACTCCTGCTACTCCTGCGACCACTGCACCCACCGTCATCTTGCTTTTCCTCCCTCGCACTTTTCACTGCACCAGGATCACTTTTTTAACTGCTCCACTCCTGGTCCAATCCATATAATGTCGGGGGGACCTTGCTGTCACCTTCCCACACTGGAAGCCGTCGAACAATTGCCGTTGGGGCCCCTCTGAAGAGCCCATAAGTCCTTTCCCAGTGGGAGCTGCCGAACGTGCGACCTACCTAGGCATAGTCGCAACCAGAAGTCCATGCAACGTGCCTTAATGACTATCGTCCAGTGGCTCTGACATCCATCATCATGAAGTGCTTCGAAAGGTTGATCATGGTACGAATCAACTCCAGCCTACGGAGTGCCTTGATCCACTACAGTTCACCTACTGCTGCAACAGGTCCACAGCAGACACCATCTCTACTCTACCCTGGAACACCTAGATAACAAAGACACTTATGTCAGACTCCTATTTATCGACTACAGCTCAGCCTTCAACACCATCATCGCTACGATACTCATCTCCAAACTCCGTGGCCTGGGCCTCAGCTTCTCCCTCTGCAACTGGACCCTGAACTTTCTAACCCACAGACCACAATCAGTAAAGATAGGCAACAACACCTCCTCCACGATCATCCTCAACACCGGTGCCCCACAAGGCTGTGGCCTCAGCCCCCTACTACACTCCTTATACACCGATGACTGTGTGGCCAAATTCCCCTCCAACTCGATTTTCAAATCTGCTGATGACACCACTGCAGTGGGTTGGATTTCTAACAATGACGAGACAGAGTACAGGAATGAGATAGAGAATCTGGTGAACTGGTGCGACGACTATAATCTCTCCCTCAACGTCAACAAAATGAAGGAGATTGTCGACTTCAGGAAGCGTAGTGGAGAACATGCCCCTTTCTACATCAATGGGAACAAAGTAGAAACGGCCTCAAGTTTTTAGGTGTACAGATCACCAACAACCTGTCCTGGTCCCCCCATGCCGACACTATAAGTTAAGAAAGCCCACCAACGACTCTACTTTCTCAGAAGACTAAGGAAATTTGGCATGTCAGCTACAACCCTCACCAACTTCTACAGATGCACCATAGAAAGCATTCTTTCTGGTTTTATCACAGCTTGGTATGGAGCCTGCTCTGCCCAAGACCGCAGGAAATTACAAAAGGTCATCAATGTAGCCCAGTCCATCACGCAAGCCAGCTTCCCACCCATTGACTCTATGTATAATTCCCGCTGCCTCGGAAAGGCAGCCAGCATAATTAAGGACCCCACACACCCCGGACATACTCTCTTCCACCTTCTCCCCGTCAGGAAAAATATACCAAAGTTTGAAGTCACGTATCAACCGGCTCAAGAACAGCTTCTTCCCTACTGCCATCAGACTTTTGAGTGGACCTACCTCGTATTAAGTTGATCTTTTCTCTACACCTTGCTATAACTGTAACATTATATTCTGCAGTCTCTCCTTCCTTCTCTATGTACGGTATGCGTTTTTTGTACAGCATGCAAGAAACAATACTTTTCACTGTGTACTAATACATGTGACAATAATAAATCAAATCAAATCAAATCAGGGAGAACCCAACAGGTGAGAGAGAATTCAGAGCTCTGGCCTCACAGTTGCCTCATCAGAACAGAAATTACTATTTTCCCACAGCTCCAAGGTTGTGCAGAAAGAGGAAGTTATACGGTTACAAGCTCTGCTTTAGAGATCTGCTTTAGCTTCCAGTGGATCTTTCACAGGCTGGCTAGAAGCATTTTAAATCACCAGGCAGAGAGGTGATAGAGAGAGTCCAGACTTGCTGTGTGCTGCCTAAGCAGAGACTGAAAGCCAAAATGGAACCTGCCTTTTCCAGAAACCTTGCAGAAGCTTCTGAAGTGCTTAACCAATCACAGTCGGGAATCGAACAAGACCCAGAATTCCAGAAGAGACGATTGGCTGCCGGACAAGCCCATCAAAATGATATCACAGGACTCTGCAACAAAACACACTGCATGGAGGGGAATCCCCCTTGACTAGTTCAAAAGCAGCTTGCAGCATGGGTTTTCAAAAGTCTGTAGTTTAAAAACAGCCAGCAAGGCAGGAATTAAGAAGGGAAACCAGGATCAGGCAAGGATTTAAAAGAGGTTCCTTGCACTATCTATCCATTCTGCTTCTTGTCCACATGCTCTACACACTCTGACCTTAATCATGAGTTTACCATCTGGCAACTTAGCAAACATCTGTTGAAAATCTAAATATATTAAATGCTACTTCTTCAAAGAATTCAATAAAGTTAGTCAAGCAGCATCTTCACTTTTGAAATTAACATCTCCTGTTCTTTATTATATTTCAGTATTCAGATATTTTTCAATTGCATCTTTCACGAATGATTTCTATATTTTCTCCAGCACTAATTTTAAGTTAACTCATCTATAGTTCCCCAGACCTTTTCTACATCCTTTAAAATGTGAGCATAATATTAGCTGCCCATTGGTCCACTGACACTATTCCCATTGCTACTGTATTTCTATATACATGTGTAATGATGCCTGTGTTATTTCTTCCCAAGCTTATTTTAAGATGTGTGGATCCTTTCATATATATCCTTTCTAAGTATAGGACAGAATGTAACCATGTGCCAGTCTCCAAAGATCAAAAGTAGTTGCTCCTTTTGAGCTCATACACTGAGGAGGCACTTACATGTGGACAGAAGGAAACTCATTACATTTTTCATCATTCTTATCTCTACAGAATCCAAAAGTCAGAAAGGTGCGGATAATAGTGAGTAAAGCCAGGACCCTTAACGTTTGGCACTGCTAAGCATAAATGCTTGCACTCTGTCAGTCAGCCCAAAAGCAGAGCTCATCAGTCCATTTTGACTCACAACTTAAAAGAAAGCCAGCAGAAGGCGTACAATGGGAGCAAAATATCAGAACAGAGGTTTAGAAAATGCTTACCCTGGCTAAGGAGCATTTGGATAATAATCTCAGGGATCTTGCTATGAAACCAAAGATGCTAAAAGAGCATTGAACATGTATAGAGGCGTTATAAAGACTCTCTGAAATTGTGCACCAGATGACAAATTTGCCAGTGGACTCCAGTTACCATCATTTGCAGTACCATCTGCCAGGGCTCAATAATTACTTTAGTTATACAGTACAGAAACACGTCATTCAGCCCAAACATTACATGCTGGCATTTTGTTCCACTCAAGACTTCTGTCTTTCTTCGTCTAAACCCAGCACCATAATCCTCCATTCCTTTTTCCCTCATACAGTTCTCGGGCTTCCCCTTGGTCATTCTCTCCTGCAAGATATCCCCCACATTACTGGTATCATCCTTGTCAATATCTTTTGTGCCATCTCCAGGAGTTCTGTATTCTTCTCATATGGTGACCAGAATTGTACGCAATGCTTGAAATGTGGTCTGACCAAGGTTTGATACAAGCTTGGCATAACATTTCCACTTTTCAACTCTATCCTTCTAGCAATAAAACCATGTGTGTGCTTTGCCTTTATTTTAACCGTAACAACCTCGTAGGAGCGTTTTCCAAGGCCTGAGTATTGAGTCAGCCTTAACGTGGGGTTCGCCCCTCATTGTTAGGCCTTAGCTTAATAAACAGAGCAGACACACAACCTGGCAAAGATGGCTATTTATTATCCCAAGCTTGGTTTTGTGCACAGGGAGATGGACTTGGATAATAATAAGATCGATCTACTAAACACTGATAAAAACACATCAATTATACAATTTCCAAAAATCAATAGCCCACCCCAGTTGGACTCAATCCAATCTCTGAAGCTGTCATGTCCAAACCTATCCAATAAAATTGCGATCAACCCATGATTGAGCCTTATCCTGTGGCCTGTTGTTTCCCAAAAGGCTTTACTTCAATCTTAAATTGTTTTCCCCATCCTAGCATCCTGCCGACCCTTTGTTCAGTTAAAAACAGGATGGCAGAACTGGCATCCTTTTTACTCCAGGGATTGTTTCAGAGAGCCAAGATATCAAAAGTGGCTTCCTTTTCACTTCCAGAGGATATTGGAGGATATTGATAAAAACTTACTTATTATGTAATCTGCTGATCGCACATCTCCTGTGTCTCAAAAACATGGGCAAGTTAGCTAGCCTAAATCCCATAATGCATTGTAGCCACTGCTTGTAGCCAGAGTTTACATGATTATTGTCATAATATCCACTCATGTGTATATTGAGATGCAGACAGGCAGTGATTGACACACAGGATGACCAGTAAGCACACAACACTGTGCAGCCAATCACCAGACAGAACACTACCACCATAAAGCCAGAGGGCACTAGGTTTCCCCGCCCTCTCGGGACCCAGCCACTGAGACAGTCAGAATCCACGAGCTAGCAAGTGCAAACACCATGCGGTAGCTAGTAAGTCTGGTCAGGCTACTAAAAGGTCTCCAGTCAGTTCAGTATAGTGTCGACCCACAGCTGAATATGTGTATCAGTTCTATCGTTGAATAAAACAGTGTTGGATCTTCTCCAGTGTTAGACATCTGTTTCTAGCTTCCCTGCATCGAGTGCAGTCCACATCGAACCTACCTGCCTATCACATCAATTATCACTGCCATGTCCTAAAATACAGGTTTAATGGTTAATAATGATTACCCAGTACACTTTCTATAATTAATGTCAATCCTCAATAAACTAACTTATATAAAACTACTCTAGTGGCATCCTAGTTATTCAATTTTAAGAGGCCTCGTTGCTGGAGCCCCCCTTCAAACCTATTGTCTATTTGTATCTCTGGACCCTTATATTTCTCGATCCCATTTTGATTCTTAATTTTTTAATTAATATGCAGCCTGCTCATTTTACTTGCCGAAAATGTAACAGCTCACATTTATCCAAGCTGAATTAATTTGTCAAGTATCTGCCCATTTTTAAAAACATGTAACCATCTTGAAATTTATTGACATCCACGTCAGTATTGACTATTCCATCACCTTCCTAATGGTGCCATTCACAAATTTAGAAATTGTGGTTTTCAGTCCAAAGTCTAAATAGTTGATATAAATTGTGAACCCTCTTTATTCATTCATGGGATGTGGGTGTCAGGATTTATTGACTATCCCTGAGAGCATTTAAGAGTCAACCACATTGCTGTGGGTCTGGAGTCACATGTAGGCCAGACCAAGTAAGGATGACAGATTTCCTTCCCTAAAGGACATTAGTGAACCAGATGGTTTTTCTGACAATCGACAATGGTTTCATGGTCATCATTAGACTTTTAATTCCAGATTTTTATTTAATTAAAATTTCACCATCTGCCATGGCAGGATTCGAACCCAGGTACCAGATGGGTTTCTGGATTATTAGCCCAGTGACAATACTACGACGCCACTGCCTCCCCACTGACCCTTGTCTAGCACCACTCCCCAACTTCTACCACTCTGAATAACTACCATTTTCCCCTACCCTCTGCTTTCTTTTATGACCCGAACTGGTTACCCCTTTGCCACTTGTTCCCTCATTCATTCATCTATTAAGTTGTACCTTTTCAAACATCTATGCCAACTATTCATTATTATATTTTGGATTTCTAGACATTCCTCTATTCTCTCCTTTAGTAGGGGTTCTGGTATTTTTCCAACCACCATGTTAAGATGACAGGTCAACAGTTCCCTGGACATGCTCTATCTCCCTTCTTTAATCTGGACATAACATCAGTTACCGGCCAGTCTCTGGCACTGCATCTTTTTCCATCAAATTAAAAATGTGCAACAATACTCCTGTTATCTCTTTTCGAGATGCTTCCAAAATACACAAATGCATTCCGTCCACAGAAGGGGTTTATCCTCTTTAAGTTTGACTAGTTTATTTAATATTTTGTCTCTTTTTATTTTAACTACAATTATGTCATCAGACCCACCTGTCTTGTCTTCCTGTAAGCACTGAAGCAATTATTTAACATTTCTGCTTTTTAATTGTTATTACCTCTGATACTACCCTGTCCATTGCTAATTGGCCCTTTGCCCATAAAAACTTTCCTTTATTCTGCGTTTATGTGTCTGTAGAATATTTTACTGTTTTGTTTTACGTTCTTTGATAAGTTAATTTCCTAGTTCCTCTGTACCCCCGCAATTTTCTTTACTTCTCTTCTAATTTCTTCACATTTTTCCTTGTCAGGCTCTTCCCTACTGCTCGTGAACTTAATTAACCCCAATTTTTCCTTATTTCTTTATTCATCCATGGTGACCCATGTGTGTTTAACTTATTCTTGTCTATTAATGGCATTTATTTTTCCTGGACACTGTTGGGCTATCAGCAAGACTGCAACTGAATCCATAGTGTTAGAGATGGAAATATAATAAAGGATCAATCACATTCTGGGTAGTCTACAGATCACCAAATAGTGAAAGGTAGTTGGAGGCAGAAATATGTAAACATATTAGGGAAATGAGTAAGGAAACATAGGAGGCAATTTTTCCAACCGCGTTGCGCAAGGCACACATCCCGCTATGCCAGGAGAAAAGCAGGAGAGCCCCTAAGCAGGGTTTGCATCAGGTGACAAACAGTGCGCGATGCCTCTGGCCTACTGCAGCTAACGTAATCTGGTTCTGGCCCTCGCTAGGCGCATATCAGATCAGCATATTTAAATGAGCATTTACATGTTTGGTTAATTTGAAGCTGGATTCCCCTAGCTCTCAATATTCTCCCCCTTCCCGGCGGGAATCACAATTGCCCTTTAAAAGTGTCGCTTCGATCTCTGTGAAGCCAGGCTTTTCTTCGAGTGCCACGCATCACTTTTTCACCGCATTTCACCCCGGTTCAAAAACAATGACTAAATGTGGGAAGATAATGTTTGAATTCGTGCCAGAACAGCCGATGCGATTCAAACCGTTTTCCTGCCCAAAATGATGCTTAGGGCAGGATTCTCCATTTGGGGGTTTAAGTTCTCCTGCTGGAGTAGAATTGCTCCTGGTCAGTGCTGGTACCATGGAGCTGCACCCAGGGGCGATTCACTCTCCCTTGCCATGCTAATTTATGAATGGTGGGGAGCTCGCGAGGTTCCATTTGGAACCCCGCTATCGGGCCTCCATTTTCAGTGGGTGGCCCAATATCAAGGTTGGGATTATGGCCCCCACAATGCGAATACAGCCCCCCCTCTCCCCCGCTGACAAGTAGGGGATTCCCTCCCCCTACCACCACCACGGGAATTAGGGGTCACCCATCCCCCCCGACAGCATGCACGCATGAGTGACCAGACCCCCCCCACTGATTCCCCATCAGAACCCCAACAGCCCATATCAGACCCCCGATCAGCTTCCCCATCAGACCTTAACAGAGATCCTGTCATCTGAGACCCCCCATATCAGAGTATCAGGGACCCCCCCATATCAGAGACCCAATATCAGAGACACCCCATCTGATATTCCACCCCATATCAGAAATCTCCCCCCTCCCCCCCCCCCCGCCCTGCTAAAGAATAGTGTAGGCAGGAACAGTGGTCCTCTACACTGCTGCCTCAGACAGAGGTGTTGAAAGCAGCAGCTGTTACTTCATAGAAAACCAAAACACATCACAAGACTTTAAACTCGCTCAGATTATTTGATCTGCCAGGTTTCTATTGCATTTCAAAGAGAAATAGCTTTTAATCGGCTGCAATTGACAGGTTAATAGCTTCCAGACAGCCTGTGTCTGGATTATTTATTATAATTTCCTTATATATTAGAATGCATCTCAAGTACCCTGAGGTGAAACTAACTACAATGTTTGTAAACATCCAGGAGATAAGTGCTTTCGCTTCCTCTTTTTCACAGCAGAAAGCACTTAACTGGTTCTGTTGTGGTGAAGACCTGTCAATCATATGGAGAAAAGATGGGTAATTGAATTTGATGTTCAAATCAGCTGTAACCAAGCTGAAATGGTGAACTGGCCCGAGAGGTTAACTAGCCAATTCCTATTTCTATGGCCAAAATTCTCCGCCCTTTATGATTCCCTTTTGCTGCTGTCAATGCACACCCGCAAACAGGTCTTCCAGCAACATGGGGTGGCTTCAATAGGAAATCCCATTGTAAGTAGAGAATCCAGCCAGCGAAGAGCATATTGCTGAAAAACATGCGGCTGGGGATTGGAGAATCCAGTCCTATGTTCTTATGTGCTGACTTTAATTGGTAGCATTCAGTTCTTTGCGATAGAATGGAGAGAATTGGAAGAACAATATCTGCCAGATTTCAAGACTTTAATTCAGGTACCACAGCCGAGTGTCTACATTATGTTCAAGAGGGGTTGGTTTAGCACACTGGGCTAAATAGCTGGCATTTAAAGCAGACCAAGGCAGGCCAGCAGCACGGTTCAACTCCCATACCAACCTCCCCAAACAGGCGCCGGAATGTGGCGGCTAGGGGCTTTTCACAGTAACTTAATTTGAAGCCTACTTGTGACAATAAGCGATTTTCATTTTCCATTTTCATTTCATTTTTTTCAATAGATTCCCTCTGTGGGAATTTTATTAGTAATTTCATAAGGTGTCTTTTCCAGCAGATCATTGATGATGCCATGATGGCATACCAGTGGGAGATTAATTTACATCTCCAAGGATTCTATGTTTGCTCAGAACAACAGCGCCAAAGAGCTCTCCGACTAATCCTCTTGAATCTTTGCCTGTGTGAAAAAATGCCAGCAGACCAAGGCAGTGAAGATTATAAACTTAGGGAAGCAGTTTGTCATGAGATTCTGAGCTATGAGAGAAAAATCACCTCGAGGACCTAAGCCATATAGAGCAGCAAACTTCATTTCAGAGCCTAGTGCTAAGGAGTTTCTGAGAAAAGTTAGAATAAGATTTTTAAAAAGAGCTACAAAAGACATGAGGGGTTAAATTGAATGATTTTTGTAACCATAAAGTTTTATGCTTTTTTGAAACCTATTTATGACGTTCATGTCTTCTTGGGTGGAAACTTGGTTTGAAATGGAAAAAGATGTTTGTGCACTTGGTACCCTCATAGGGCTCCTGCTTTAATGATGAATGGAGTGTTCTCAAGGGTTCTAGTTTCAAATTAGGTAGAGAAACCTGGTTATTGCAGATGTTGTATTGCTATAACATGATCTGACATTACTACAGGTCTATCTGTTGACTCTGCCTCATAAATCTCTCCAGCAGCTGTCCGTGTCCTCCTCACATCTACGTTCCTAAGGGGTTCAGCTTCTGACGCTGTCTCTTCCTCAGCAATCTCAATTTCCAGTTCGTTCGAAAAATAAAGTTGGGATACAACAGGCCTCCCCAGTTGGAGACACCCTAAAGGGACAGAGGAGCTGAATCTTCCCTTCACCAGGAGTGTAGTTGTAGCATTCTTCTGCTTCACTGCTGCTGCTTCTCAATCGAGTTAAAAACACAGCATCGGTTACCCCTTGTGAAGAGGTCAGGCCGCATCATTCACCTGGATTCTGAAAAAGCATAGAGACACTATACTGCCAACGGCTGAATAAACCCTGTCAACTCCCTTCACTGTGGGGAGTGACCTACAATACCTTTGTCAGCAGTCACACAATAATTGGATATTAAGTGTTTATCCATATCAATGCAATCTGTTTGAAGCATGAGTGGAAACCCAGTAACCGGATAAAAGCCAAGGCTTTGTATCAAACAAAATGAGCAGGTCTGCCCTGGAAAATAGTATTCATAAATCAATCAGGAAGTTCGTTGGAACTGGGCTCTCAGATTCTGTAACTTTCCAATTGTGAAAATCCACAGAATTCCTCCTGGCCTGCAGATGTTACTTCACAGAGAATGTGGTGGGGACCTCTTTTGCGTACAAGATGGGGTCCTCGGCATGCTTTCAGTGAAGCAATACCAGTGGAGCGGGAGGAGCTCTAAGGAATTACTCTGACTCGATGCAAGACTGCAATACAACTTAAAGAATACAGAAATATTCTTCCTCAGCTACTGTCCAATGTTGCTCTCATTGTGGATAACCAGCATTCCAGGCTTTAATATTTGGGGCTGACATCGAGGCACACAGTTATGTTTACAAGAAGCAGAGGCAATTGATAGGGAGACAAATGCAAACCTGCAGCAGCCGGAAGTTCTTTTGTGGAGTCAAGTGGAGCAATCTTGGTTCTTCTGATTCTTCAAAAAAACACAATTCCTCAAATAGTCGGGCCTTTTCTGAATGACCAGGAAGTACCAAATTTGGAAAATTGGACTGGAAGGGGGTAGGCAATATTGAAATGTGGTCCGCGCTCATTTAAGGCAGCCATCACAGTGGCCTAAAGTAAGGCTATCCATCAATTTAGCAGTGATCTGACTGACAATACGGATTAGGCATAACACTGTCCTGCTAATTCGTTGCACCTGTGTCCAGCCTGACAAGCAAGTACAGCAATCTTGAATTTACCTGCCTTTCTGACAGAATGAGGACTTACAAAGATGAGCAAATAGCAGATATTTTCATCCTATATAATAATTAGGGTCACGTCCCAGGTCCAACCATGTTCAGCTGCTTAATCAATGACCTTCCTTCCATTGTAGCCATGTAAAATGGCTGCGTTCCGATTAATCTGGCCAAAACCCAGTTTAAAATGGCTAACCCGAAAGACTGCTGGGAAAAGCAGCCAAGAAGACACAAGCAGGCAGCTGCAGACTGTTTTGCATATTCGGCTCTGGGAAGGTAGCCCAGATCGATACTCAGGGCTATCAACAGCCCATCAACCCAGGTATTCACAGTTGCATTCAGGACTGTTTGCAGCCCATCTATTCAGACATCCACAGTTAAATCGGCTATCCCCGGGAACAATTGCAACATATTAGCAATTGAATACCGGGCCAGACCTGTCGGCGCCTGCAGTGGCCGAAACAAAGACAGGTGAGCGACCACCCTCCGATCGAGGAATCGCCTCACCATTGGACACATCGACCCCAGAGATTGGGGACAGAATCCAATCACTTGGGACTCAGGGTCAAGGGCCGCCCCAGGAGGCGGGAAGCCCCTGGGCCCTATAAAAGTGAAGGTCCAAGTTCAGATCTCTCTCTCTCTCATCTTTGCCTGCTCGAGACCTTCGCAAGACCAGCCACCGGCAACTGTAAGTTTGAATCCAACGATCGCTATCCGGTAGAGACACCTAGCCACCGACCTGTAGCAGCCTTTTGAATCCCGCGGGCCAGATTTCATTGGACAAGCCATTCGTTTCCCTGACCTGGTGGGCTCTTCCTAAGTTAAGTATTGGCCAGTAGTGATACGTTTATTATATAGAAAGTAGTATTAGGGTATTAATATTGCTTGTTGTATATAATAAATGACCGTTGTTTTAATCCTTACTAAGCGGTGTGCTGTGTTATTAATCATAACCTGAACTTGAACCATGTGGCGGTATCATAAAGATACCTGGTGACTCATGAGCAAAGGTGACGTAAACAGAGCAAATAGACTAAGGTTAAAAAGAGCAACACCATCATAAGGTCAGAATTGAGGATATTCACTGATGATTGCATGATGATCAGCACCATTCATGACTGCGTAGATACCGAAGCAGTCCATGTTGAAATGCAGACCTGGACAATAGCCAGGCTGGGCTGACAAGTGGCAAATGCCATTCAAGCCACACAAGTGGAAGGCAATGACCATCTCTGGCTAAGAGAATCTAATCATTGTCCCGTGCCATTCAATGGCATTACCATAGCTAAATCCCCCATTATCAACACCCTGGGGGTTGCCGTAGACCATAAATCAAACCGGACTAGTCATATAAATACTGTGGCTACAAGAGTGGGTTAAAGGCTAAGAGTCCTGCAGCAAGTAACTCACCTCATGACTCCCCAAAGCTTGTCCACCATCCCCATGGCACAAGTCAGCAGAGTGATGGAATACTCTCCACTTGCCTGGATGAGTGCAGCTCCAACACTCAAGAAGCTTGACAGCATCCAGGACAAAGTTGCCCACTTGATTGGCATCCCATCCAGAAATATTCACTTCCTCAACCATCAATGCAAGAGCAGCAGTGTGTACCATCTACAAGAGGCATTGTAGGAACTCACCATGCCTCCTTAGATAGCACCTTCCAAACACGCGACAAGACCATCGAGAAGGACAAGGTGGCAGACACATGGGAACCCCACCATGTGGAAGTTCCTTTCCAAACCAATCACCATCCTGCCTTGGAAATATATCACCGTTCCTTCACTGTCGCTGGGTCAAAATCCTGGAACAGCCTCCCTGACAGCACAATGGCTGTTCCTGCACCACATGGACTGCAGCAGATCAAGAAGGCAACTCACCACCAACTTCTCAAGGGCAACTAGGTATAGGTAATAAATAACCAGCGATGGCCGCATTCCTTGAATAAATCAGTTCAATTGCAGAGCAGTGTTCATGCTTTCTAATTTGATATTTATATTTGACTATTTTCAATTGCTCATGTATTCACATGAAATGAAATGAAAATCACTTATTGGCACAAGTAGGCTTCAAATTAAGTTACTGTGAAAAGCCCCTAGTCGCCACATTCTGGCACCTGTTCAGGGAGGCTGGTATGGGATTTGAACTGTGCTGCTGGCCTGGCTTGGTCTGCTTTAAAAGCCAGCGATTTAGCCCTGTGCTAAACCAGCCCCTCAGTGAAACACATAGTGAAACACAGCCCCACATAGAAACGCAGAAGGACTTATGGCAGAGAAAGAAGGCATTATGCTGAGCTGAAGAATTTATGAGCTATTATGAGCTACGGGCCTGCTTTCCTCTCCATTATTTCACAATTCATCTAAACCAAATACTGCTACATCAGCTAAGTCCAGTTTCTACACCGAACAGTAAACACATTGCAAAAAGTACCAGGAACGTTACTCAGGGTGACCACCTATTATATATCAAATTCTGAACTTGCATAAAACTTTAATTAACATGCAGCCCTTCTACTGATCTTACTGGCCACCACAATTTAGGAAAAAGAAGTTGCTGAAGAATAATTATAACTTTGATTCTCATCAGCCATTAATCTCTTTACTATGCTCCAGTTCTCAGCAGTGACCCAGCCAACCCCACCACTCTTTATGATTTTTATTCAATAACCTGAACAACCATTGCAGACTCCTCAGTTGCTCCAATAGGAAGGATGAGGAAACTTGACTCAAATATATAAATCTTCAAATGAGAGAACTGACCCCAAGTGCTGAAGTCTATTATTTCAACAAATTATTCTGTTTCTTTTCCCCCATTATGTTCTATTCCTCCGATGGTGTAGGAAGTACTCATTAATCCTTTGACGTCCATCTTAAACAAGCCACTAGGTGGGTTAACAAATTTAGTGACAGACCTGGGGCGAAATTCTCCGTTATCGACGCAAAGTCCGCCGATTGGCGCAATAAACGGCGCAAATCCGACCTGCATCACGCCGCGAAAAATGTCGCGAATTCTCCGGCCCGGAATGGGCTAGCAGCGACGTGACGGGATCCACGCTTGCTCACGTGGTTCACACCGTGCAGCGTCATACACGCCGCACGGCGTGACGGCTAATAAGGACGCGCTGTTCCCCCCCACCCGACCGGAACACCCGACCTGAATACCCGACCGGATGGCTGGCCGCCGCTCAGCCCCGAGGTTCCAGTCACGGGATGTGGAGGCGCTCCTGGACGCAGTGGAGCAGAGGAGGGAGGCCCTGTATCCCGGGCACGGCCGCAGAGTTGCCCCACGCCACAGCCGGCGTCTGTGGAGGGAGGTGGCAGAGGCCGTCACCGCTGCGGCCCTGGCACCACGGACAGGCACCCAGTGCCACAAGAAGGTGAACGACCTCGTCAGAGCAGCAAGGGTGAGCATCCCCCCCTGCCCGATATCCATATTCCCCAAATCCCCCCTCCCCCATATCCCCCTCCCCATATCCCCCCTCCCCCATATCCCCCCTCCCCCATATCCCCCCTCCCCATATCCCCATATCCCCCCCATATCCCCCCTCCCCCATATCCCCCCTCCCCCATATCCCCATATCCCCCCTCCCCCATATCCCCCCTCCCCCATATTCCCCCCTCCCCCATATCCCCCTCCCCATATCCCCCTCCCCATATCCCCCTCCCCCATATTTCCCCTCCCCATATCCCCCCCCATATCCCCCCCATATTCCCCCCTCCCCAATATCCCCCCTCCCCATATCCCCCCTCCCCCATATCCCCCCCACCCCCATATCCCCCCTCCCCCATATCCCCATATCCCCCCTCCCCATATCCCCCATATCCCCCCTCCCCCATATCCCCCCTCCCCCATATCCCCCCTCCCCATATCCCCCCTCCCCCATATCTCCCATATCCCCCTCCCCCATATCCCCCCTCCCCCATATCCCCCCTCCCCCATATCCCCCCTCCCCCATATTCCCCCTCCCCCATATCCCCCCTCCCCCATATCCCCCCTCCCCACATCCCCCATATCCCCAAGTGAATCCAGCCCTAACCTTAACCTCTGCAATACACGCACAACCGATGGCGTGCATTCATATACCTGCCTAACACTGTTGCCTTTTACCCCTGCCACCATCCCCCACAGGAGGAGCACGCACACAACAATAGGGAGCATGTGAGGACTGGAGGAGGGCCCGCTGATGAGAGGCCACTGACCGTACACGAGGAAAGGGCCCTGGAAATGGCTGGCGGACCTGAGGACCGGGAGGTTGCTGATGCAGAGGTCGGGGGCGTACTAGCAAGTGATCCACCGACAGCCCGTCCCCATATCCCCCCTCCCCAATAACCCCCTCCCCCATATCACCTGATCACTGCCTGCGTGTCTAACCATGCATGCTTCATTGTGTATCGCAGGAGCAAACGTCGAGGCACCCATCCCCGCAGATGCAGACCGCCCGCAGGATGCCCCTCGCACACCACGGGAGACGGAGAGACCCGGACCCTCCGGCATGCGACGCCCGCAGGATGCCCCTCGCACACCACAGGAGACGGAGAGACCCGCACCCTCCGGCATGCGGCGCCCGCAGGATTCCCCTCGGAGACCACGGGAGACGGAGAGACCCGGACCCTCTGGCATGCGACGCCGGCAGGATGTCCCTTGGAGACCACTGGAGACGGAGAGACCTGGAGCAACAGGGAGATGACGCCCCCGTCTCCTGCGGGTGCGACGACGCAGGCGTGTGCCACCCAGCGACGAGAGGGGCAGCCACAGGCCCCCGTCCCAGCCGAGCCAGGACACCACTACCCAGGACACCACTACCCAGGACACCACTACCCAGGACACCACTACCCAGGACACCACTACCCAGGACACCCCTACCCGGGACAGCACTACCCAGGAAAACGAAATACCGGACAGTGACACAGATTGGATGGGCGGAGATGAACCCCCACCCCAAAGTGCCATGGACTCAAAGTGGGACGAAGAGCACGGCACAACGCCACTGCTGTCACCAACACCCTCCACCATCGCAGAAACACTCACCTCGGTTGGGCACTTTAGTGATGAGGCGTCTGGTACACTCACTGGTGCGCACAACACAGCCGTCCCGGTACAGCAGGCGGAGGTAGGAGCAGCAGAGGGGCCGGGCGGTCGGAGGGCAGCCCAGCCCAAGCGAACATCTGCCGCCCAGATGGATCCCGGGTTCCTGGAGTTACCACACCCACACATAGATCCGATGCAACCACCGAACCAGAGACGAGCGAAGAGGGTGACGGCCGGCTTGCGGCGGCTGCAGTCGCAGGTGGAGGAGTCCACCCGCGTCCAGGAGCTGGGAGTGGTGCCGGTCATACGTGCCACCCAGGCCGACACCGCATGGGTGGCGTCCGCGGTGGAGGCAATGGGTGCGACGGTGTCAGACATGGGGAACGGTTTGCGAGGCCTGGGGCTTTCCGTGCAGGCGGCGTCTGTGGCCCAGGACATGGCTGTCCTCTCACAGGAGGCCATGAGCCAGCGCCAGCGGCAGATGGCAGAGGCGTTCAACGCCATAGCCCAGTCTCTGCAGGCCATGGCCCAGTCTCTGCAGGCCATCGCTGAGGGCATCGGCGCCATTGGCCATGTGCGAGCCGGCGTCGCACAGTCACAGACAGGGTTTGCCAATTCCCTGAGCTCCATGGCTGCAAACCTGCAGACCCCTGTCGATACCAGCACGGGCCTCCAGGACTGGCAACGCCAGATGTCGGGGGGGGCGTCGGATGGCCAGTCCGTTCGCATCCCCCACCCATGTAGAGGCCTGGGGGCCATCGGGCACCCCGAGGGAGGAGGAGGTGCTGTGGTCCGTCCTGGGTCCCCCTGTAGGGGAGGTCCCGGACACCACGACATCTCGGACTCCCCCCCTTCCGTCCCAGGTGCAACAGGTGGGCAACGGGCTGGACAGGCTGGCAGCTCGCCATCCCAGTCGCCCGGGCCGCAGCCTGGCCCATCTAGGCCAGGACGCCCCAGGAAACGGCCGCCAAAGGGATCCCGTGTCAGAGGGCAGGAATCACAGGAGTCCACCTCCAGTTCTGCTGTACCGTCTGGGGAACCACGTAGACATAGTCATAGGGTCCGTCAGGCCAAACAATTAGACACTCAGTAAGTTGGCACGGGTGCAGGGCACAGATGAGTTTTAGGGGCTAGGGCACGTGCATGAACTCCTTTGGTTATTAAAGTCAATGTTACACCTACAGAAGCTGCCTTTGTGCTCTGTCCAAAGCGTACGGGGGTGTCATGTACGTTGAGCGCAAGTATGTGTGTGAGGGGTGGTCTTACCTCAGCCCCTTGTCTGCCCCCTTCCCCCTGGGCCGCCATCAACATCCCCCCGGGCAGAGGACGGGACCGTGCGCTGCAGTGTCACAGCCGCATGCAGGGATGGTCCGGGTGGATGGTGGTACTGTGGCCATGGGTCAGACATAGTCCAACGATGTGGAGCCAGGAGCTCATCGCAGGGCGGGTTGTCATCATCCTCCATGGCCTGCAATAGACTCGCGTCCACCGGCAACTGTGTGAGCCCGGCTGTTGTGCCGCAGGTGGTGTGCATGCGGGTGGGGTGGGTGCGGTTCGGGAGGGGGGTGAGGGTGCTGGGTGGGTGGATGGGTGGGGGGTGTGGGTGGTCGGCTTTTGCCATGGTGTGCGGTCTGTGGCCATACTACCCGATTCCCACGCCCATCTAGTCAGTGAAGCGGGCGGCTATCAGCCTGTCCCGTGCCCGCTGGCCCAGCCAGTAACGGTGGGTGACGGCCTGGGGGGTTGGCCGCTGGGCTATATTGTGCAGGACGCAGCACACCACAATGATGCGGCCGACCCTATCTGATCGATACTGGAGGGCGCCCCCAGAGAGGTCCAGGCACCTGAAACGCATCTTCAGCACGCCAAAGCACCTCTCTATCACTCCCCTTGTCGCTACATGGGCATCATTGTAGCGGTTCTCCGCCTCATTGCGTGGCCTCCGTACAGGCGTCATCAGCCACGATCGCAATGGGTAGCCCCTGTCACCCAGCAACCAGCCCCTCAGCCGGGGATGGCGTCCCTCGTACATGCCGGTGATGGATGACCGCGACACGTATGAGTCGTGTACACTGCCCGTGTAACGGGCGCATACGTGCAGCATCATCATGCAGTGGTCGCAGACCACCTGTATGTTCATCGAATAGGTCCCCTTCCTATTGGTGAACACGGCCCTGTTATCTGCAGGTGGCCGCACGGCGACGTGCATCCCATCAATCGCGCCCTGGACCATGGGGAACCCGGCCACGGCAGAGAAGCCCACGGCCCGGGCATCTTGGCTGGCCCGGTCCACAGGGAAGCGGATGTAGTGGTGCGCCATGGCATATAGGGCATCTGTCACTGCCCGGATGCACCGGTGCACCGATGTCTGCGATATGCCGGACAGGTCCCCACTCGGTGCCTGGAATGACCCCGTTGCATAAAAGATCAGGGCCACCGTAACCTTGACGGACACGGGAAGAGGGTGTCCCCCACCAGTGCCACGCAGTGACAGGTGTGCCAGCAGGTGGCAGATTTGTGCCACGGTTTCCCGCCTCATCCGGAGTCTCCTCCTGCATTCCCGGTCCGTGAGGTCGTGATATGACTGCCGGGGCCGGTACACGCGGGGCGCCCTCGGGTGCCTCCGTTGCCGTGGGGCCGCGACATCCTCCTCCCCCTCCTCGTCCTGTCGGTCAGGTGTCCCTCCAGCCTGGGCGGCTGCCGCCTGCCCCTCTGCGGCAGCCTGCGCCACCTCTCTGGCACGCTCCTCCTCCTCCTCATCCAGGGCAACATAGACATTAGCGGCTGCCGCCACGGCAGCCAACATCGCTGGCTGATCGGAAAACATGACGGCCTGGTGGGGGGGGGGGGGGGGGGGGGGGGGAACGACGACATTCTCCGACGTCTGCGCCGCCATTAACGGCCCGCCGACTTTTCTCCCTTCGGAGACTTCGGCGGGCGGCGGAGGCGGAATTCACGGCGGCCAACGGCCATTCTCTGACCCGCTGGAGGGTCGGAGAATGACGCCCCTGGTAATTTCCCTTTTGTTCACTTTATTAAAACAAAATTGAAGATTTAATCTGATCACAGTAAAACCATCTTAATAACTGATACCCTAATTACCTTGGAGATTAGGGAAGAGGAGGTATGTTCATGTTGAATCAGTGGGCAAATTTTGAAGAGCTAGCTGTTCACTGCACAACTTGAATATTTACTCTAGGGATTAACAAGATTTACCGTAAAATTCAGACAAATACTGTTACGACCAAGATGAAAGGAGCACGCACCTAATCTAGCCCCACTACTCCTCAGATTGTAACATTAGTTTAAAAGTTTAATCCACTCACCCAAAAGACCAACTATTTATCTTTGCTATTGTTGCACCTAGAGTAAATGAGACTCTAACTCATTTCATTTGTTTCATTCTCTAAGGGCAGCACGGTAGCATAGTGGTTAGCACAATTGCTTCACAGCTCCAGGGTCCCAGGTTCGATTCCCGGCTTGGGTCACTGTCTGTGCGGAGTCTGCACGTTGTCTGCGTGGGTTTTCTCCAGGTGCTCCGGTTTCCTCCCACAGTCCAAAGATGTGCAGGTTAGGTGGATTGACCATGATAAATTGCCCTTCGTGTCCAAAATTGCCCTTCGTATTGGGTGGGGTTATTGGGTTGTGTGGGCTTGGGTAGGGTGCTCTTTCCAAGAGCTGTTGCTGACTCGATGGGCCGAATGGCCTCCTTGTACACTGTAAAATCTATGATTCTAACCAGGCTTCTGTCAATAAATTCAGAATGATTGTTTTATTATAAAAGAATGTTTTTAAAAAGAATTGCAAGAACTGGCACATACATAATTGTGCTCTAGAAGTGTAACTATCGATCCCTTTTTAAATATGCCCCAGCATGCACACATACATAAGCAAACAAAGGGCAGACTGATAAGGTCTTGGCAGAGATGGACTTTGGAGGCTAGGCTTTATAAAGTAAAGGATACAGTTCGCAGGGTTTTGATCCTGTTGATCTGGAGCTCCCTCGTGTGAAAATGGGCCACTGGTCCCAGTTATTATCTAGAGCTTCTCACCAATGGAGCTTTGGCATTGAGGAGAATATAGATCTGGATCAAGTCTTCTCATCCCAACTTTTCAGGTTTCCAAGTGCAGAGAGGTTACACACAGATGAGGATTCTCTGGCTGCTACTTGGGGATAACCTCAGAGGGAATTGTAGGCAAGACAGGGAGAGGGTGAGTTCGAGTAGTCTTCTTTTTCAGCTAATTCCTCAAAACACACTGATTTCAAAAACAACATGCCCAAGACCTGAAACTTGGCTCTGTCCCATGGTTTCCAATAAATCATGAGTCTTTGCCAGCTTTTTTCCCCATCAATTAAATCGATTAAAGTTCTAGTATTCAGAATAAGGTAAATGAGTTGATGGCGCAAATCATCGTGAATGACTATGATTTAGTCGCCATTACTTAAACATGGTTAAAGGATGGTCACGACTGGGAGTTAAATATCCAAGGGTATCAAACTATTCGGAAGGACAGAGCGGATGGTAAGGGAGGTGGTGTAGCTCTGTTATTTAAGGATGACGTGCGGGCAATAGTAAGAGATGACATCGGTGCTATGGAGGATAAGGTTGAATCCATTTGGGTGGAAATCAGGAATAGTAAGGCGAAAAATTCACTGATAGGAGTAGTCTATAGGCCACCAAATAGTAACATTATGGTGGGGCAGGCAATAAACAAAGAAATAATGGATGCATGTAGAAATGGTACAGCAGTTATCATGGGCAATTTTAATCTACATGTCGATTGGTTTAACCAGGTCGGTCAAGGCAGCCTTGAGGAGGAGTTTATAGAATATATCCGCGATAGTTTCCTAGAACAGTATGTAATGAAACCTACGAGGGAACAAGCAGTCCTAGATTTGGTCCTGTGTAATGAGACAGGATTGATTAATGATCTCATAATTAGGGATTCTCTTGGAAGGAGTGATCACAATAATATGGAATTTAAAATACAGATGGACGGTGAGAAGGTAAAATCAAATACGAGTGTTTTGTACTTAAACAAAGGAGATTACAATGGGATGAGAGAAGAGCTAACTAAGGTAGACTAGGAGCAAAGACTTTATGGTGAAACAGTTGAGGAACAGTGGAGAACCTTCCAAGTGATTTTCACAGTGTTCAGCAAAGGTTTATACCAACAAAAAGAAAGGACGGAAGAAAGAGGGAAAATCGACCGTGGATATCTAAGGAAATAAGGGAGAGTATCAAATTGAAGGAAAAAGCATACAAAGTGGCAAAGATTAGTGGGAGACTAGAGGACTGGGAAATCTTTAGGGGGCAACAGAAAGCTACTAAAAAAGCTATAAAGAAGAGTAAGATAGATTATGAGAGTAAACCTGCTCAGAATATAAAAACAGATAGTAAAAGTTTCTACAAATATATAAAACAAAAAAGAATGGCTGAGGTAAATATTGGTCCTTTAGAGGATGAGAAGGGAGATTTAATAATGGGAGATGAGGAAATGGCTGAGGAACTGAACAGGTTTTTTGGGTCGGTCTTCACAGTGGAAGACACAAATAACATGCCAGTGACTGGTGGAAATGAGGCTATGACAGGTGAGGACCTTGAGATGATTGTTATCACTAAGGAAGTAGTGATGGGCAAGCTAATGGGGCTAAAGGTCGACAAGTCTCCTGGCCCTGATGGGAATGCATCCCAGAGTGTTAACAGAGATGGCAAGGGAGATTGCAAATGCACTAGTGATAATTTACCAAAATTCACTAGACTCTGGGGTGGTCCCGGCGGATTCGAAATTAGCAAACGTGACACCACTGTTTAAAAAAGGAGGCAGGCAGAAAGCGGGTAATTATAGGTGTGGTGAATGTATTCACCATAATATAAGTTGGCTGTATAGTAATGTGGCATATGGCCAAGGAATGGTAATATGATCTCCTTCCATGTATTGTACTGGAACCCTGGTGGGCTCCGCCTATGACTCCGCCCCCCTCGGACGGTATATAGACCGGCCACCTGGGGGCGGTGCTCATTTGTACAGCAGTCACAGGCAGGCAAGTTCTTGGATAATAAAGCCTATGTTCACTCGCTCTCATCGTCTTGTAGTGAATTGATGGTACATTAATAGGCCAATTAGCTTTACTTCGGTAGTAGGGAAGATGCTGAAATCTATCATCAAGGAAGAAATAGCGAGGCATCTGGATGGAATTTGTCCCATTGGGCAGACGCAGCATGGGTTCATAAAGGGCAGGTTGTACCTAACTAATTTAGTGGAATTTTCTGAGGGCATTACCAGTGCGGTAGATAACGGGGAGCTAATGGATGTGGTATATCTGGATTTCCAGAAAGCTTTTGACAAGGTGCCAGACAAAAGCTTGCTGCATAAGATAAAGATGCATGTCATTAAGGGTAAAGTAGTAGCATGGATAGAGGATTGGTTAATTAATAGAAAGCAAAGAGTGGGGATTAATGGGTGTTTCCCTGGTTGGCAATCAGTAGCTAGTGGTGTCCCTCAGGGATCAGTGTTGGGCCCACAATTGTTCACAATTTGCATAGATGATTTGGAGTTGGGGACCAAGGGCAATGTGTCCAAGTTTGCAGATGACACTAAGATGAGTGGTAAAGCAAAAAGTGCAGAGGATACTGGAAGTCTGCAGAGGGATTTGGATAGGCTAATTGCATGGGCTAGGGTCTGGCAGATGGAATACAATGTTGACAAATGTGAGGTTATCCATTTTGGTAGGAATAACAGCAAAAGGGATTATTATTTAAATGATAAAATATTAAAACATGCCGCTGTGCAGAGAGACCTGGGTGTGCTAGTGCATGAGTCTCAAAAAGTTGGTTTACAGGTGCAACAGGTGATTAAGAAGGCAAATGGAGTTTTGTCCTTCATTGCTAAAGGGATGGAGTTTAAGTCTAGGGAGGTCATGCTGCAATTGTATAAGGTGTTAGTGAGGCCACACCTGGAGTATTGTGTTCAGTTTTGGTCTCCTTACCTGAGAAAGGACGTATTGGCGCTGGAGGGTGTGCAGAGGAGATTCACTAGGTTAATCCCAGAGCTGAAGGGGTTGGATTACGAGGAGAGGTTGAGTAGACTGGGCCTGTTCTCGTTGGAATTTAGAAGGATGCGGGGGGGGGATCTTATAGAAACATATAAAATTATGAAGGGAATAGATAGGATAGATGCAGACAGGGTGTTTCCACTGGCGGGTGAAAGCAGAACTAGGGGGCATAGCCTCAAAATAAGGGGAAGTAGATTTAGGACTGAGGTTATGAGGAACATCTTCACCCAAAGGGTTGTGAATCTATGGAATTCCTTGCCCAGTGAAGCATTTGAGGCTCCTTCATTAAATGTTTTTAAGATAAAGATAGATAGTTTTTTGAAGAACAAAGGGTTTAAGGGTTATGGTGTTCGGGCCAGTAAGTGGAGCTGAGTCCAATAAAGGTCAGCCATGATCTCATTGAATGGCCGATCAGGCTCGAGGGGCGAGATGGCCTACTCCTGCTCCTAGTTCTTATGTTCTTCAACAAATAACGAGTTCAAATAAATCCAATCCTTGAAGATAGGGGGCTGGATTCTGCGCTGTTGGGATTCCACATTTCACTGGCAACGCACTCATGCCTGGGGATTTCCCGACAATGTGGAGCTTCCCATTGGCTGGCTGGCGGGATGGAGAATCCCGCTGCCGGTGGGGGCGCTCCGCAGAAGAAAACTGGTGTGGCGGGATAGAGAATCCCATCCAGGATTTCTGAACAACACTTACAGCTTTTGCATCCACAGTCAAGAGGTGATTGGCTTCTTTAATCCCTGGAAACACCTCCTCACACATCTGCATTTCTAAAGACAGTTTTTTCATCTCCACTTTCAGATAGCAAATTAGGTGGGCCCAAGTATCTTCTAATATCCACTTTGGCACTGCTCGCTCCTTGTTTTCCAAACTGGAATCTTCCAATCCCACCCTGTCTCTGGGTATATGTTGTTTTATCATTGAGGGCACAGACTCAGCCACCTTGTGATCTCAATCTTTCGTTCCTACATGTAAAGTCACTTCAATCTGTTTGTTGGTTCAATATATTTTTTCCTTATCAGTGTATCCTACAGTTTTGCACTTCATACTTATGACACTTTAATTGCCCTTTGTTTTCTTGCTGTTCGGAAAACAAAGATAGTTTTGAGGGAATTATATTTGGACTGGTAAACATTAGAAATATAATATTAGGTGTGTTTAATTTAATGTTTCTGTGCATTGAAGGGTAAAACCTACAGTTAGATTCATGTTGGACACAGGTGTTTATACGTGTGGGCATTGGGTAAGCCAGGTCACTGAGATGTGAACAGCTCTCAGCTCTGCCAGGAGAAGCTGGCAGGACAAAGAAGTTGCAAAGATGCAAGCTTCCAAAGGAACAAGATAGAGTCCAGATAACCAGGGAATTGGGACATAAAGACTGCCTAAGAAGTCTGGAGTCAAGTGAACAGAGATCCAGGTATTGTTCATTCAAATTCAAGGAAGAGTAAACAAAGTGCTCTGAGTTAAAGAGACGATCACAGTAATTAGATTTAAAGTGGGATAGTAAACTTCAAAGGTAGATGAAAGGTTTGATGACATTTTAATACAGTCTGGGAATCAAGATTTAAAGCAATTGGGAGTAGTTTGCACAACAGTCAAGACCAAGAAATCCTAAAGGGGTTGGTGTGAGATCCTGGACAGGACTCACTGTTAAAAGTGGAGTGGAAGCTCTGTTTGAAAGTGTCATTTGTAAAATCTGAACTAGATTTTGGAATGCAAACCGCCAAGGGAAAGCATAATTATGAGAGAAGATTTTAAAGTGTGTTTTGGGGAGTGGAGCTTGGAAACTATTATGGAAACTATTATGTGACAATCACCTGAGGGATTCTGAGGAGAGAACCACAGACACTAACTGGGGTTCAAAGTGGAGTGCGTATTTGACCACAAGCATCCTGGGATGTTGTGTTAATGAGACCATTGTGCAGTGAGATATGTATTTCCATGTTAATCCTAAAATCTGTGTGTAATTGTTCAGGTATGGGAGGAGTAAGGAGGTATTCATAAAATCACAGAATCCTACAGTGTAGAGGAAGGCCATATGGCCCATCAAATCTGCACCAGCCCTCCGAAAGAGCACCCGACCTAGGCCCACACCCCCATCCTATACCCATAACCCTGCCTAACCTTTTGGACACTAAGGGGCGATTTAACATGGCCAATCCACCTAACGTGTACATCTTCAGACTGTGGGAGGAAACCAGAGCACCCAGAGGAAACCCACACTGAAAGGGAGAGAACATGTAAACTCCACACAGACAGTCATCCAAGGTAGGAATTGAACCCAGGTCTCTGGCACTGTGAGGCAGCAGTGTTAACCACTGTATCACCATGCTGTAATGTATCATAATCATGTTTAATAAATGTTGTATTCTTTTTGTTAAAATCTAATTAGCATTCCTATGCCTCTGTTTCTTCATGTTTTATAAAATACAAAGTAAAACTTACGGTCTTTTGAGCCAGTGTTCCATTTTGAGATCTTCCCATCCAGTTATAACATCAAATTGAATCATAACACTGCCTTGTATCATGTTTCAAAGACAAAAGTTGCTGTTGTATTTAACAGGAGGTTTCAGTTGATCGATGTGGTTGAGTACAACATTTTCATATATCAGTATATTACCATTCCCTTTTCATCATTTTATTTGATCAATCTTTTCAATCTCTCTTGGTACACTTGTCACTGGACATAAAAACAAAAAAAAGGAAAAAGAAATGTATTATTTAATTTGCCTCTAATACCTTTCCCCATAGCAAAGGACATTCTTATATTGGTAAATCTAAGATATTCATAGTCACGACACAGAGTTGGGAAGTTCTGGTACATATAAGATGCCCAATTTAAATTCTGATTCGAACTTCCTGTTTGGGTTGGATTGCTATTGAACTTTTTCAATGACAGAGCAGTGAATTGGGTTCGATAATAATTTTTAAATGATCCTGTTAAAACAATGCTGCACCCTCACTGCACCTGCACAGCCAATCTTTTACTATTCATTTTGTCTTGAACTTAAAGTGTTGATTCTTCCAGTTGAGAAAAGTAAACAGCTAAGGAAACCAGAGTGACCACAAACTCTTCCACAACAACAATTTGTATTTAAGGTAGCACCTTTAATGTAATAAAATGTCCCGATGTGCTCGATTAGAAGTTTATAAAACACACATCACTTTGAATGTCCAGACCATGTGATGGAGCAAATAAATGCTGGGATTTAAATAAAATCAAAATACTACAGCTGCTGGAAATCTGAAATCAAAATTGAAAATGTTGGATTAACCCAACAGGCCTGGCAGCGAGTGTGGAGAGAAAAATAGAGTTAACGTGTCGGGTCCGTATGACTGCTCAGTCACATGGACTTGAACATTAACTCCGGGCAAAATTTCCCAGTCCTTCCCTCCAGCGCGATCTTCTGGTCTCGCTGAAGTCGACACTCCCGGGGCGGGTTCCCTGTGGTAGGACAGGCGAGCCCGTCAAAACGGAATAGACTTCGGTGGGACTGGAAGATGCCCCTGCTGGCCAATGGAAAACAGCCTCCACCACCGGAAAACGCTCCGAGATGGGGCCTGGAAAATGCTGGCCTCTTGTTCTCTCTCCATACGTGCTGGCAGAACTGTTGAGAGTGTGAGGGGGCGGGAGGCGTGTTTTTATTGCCCCTGTTGTCAAGGTGGGGGGTTCACGAGAATGGCAGTGGGGGTTGAGATTTAAGCAGGAGTTCCAAAACAGCTTTTACAGCGATGGGATTTCCTCTCAATTGTCCTCACCCCTTGCCAATGATGTGACAGGAATCCCGACTTTACAAGTCTGGATGCTAATTTGCATTAATTTAAGTATGATTACCAGACGTTTAGCCTGATGGTCCCCCCCACATTACATTGTGAATTCACATCAGCATGAGAGCACACCGGCCTGAATCACGACTTGTCCCCCTTGATGTGCACCTGACGAACAGAACCCAATGGAGGTCCACGGTTAAGTAAATTTTGATTCCAGTGGGGAGAGAGCCATGCCCAGGGAAATACCCTGGCTCTTCCAGTCACGGCCGCCTGGCTCGGGGGAAGTATCATGGGGCATTGTCAGGGTGGGGTGTTCTATGTGGGGGTGTTATTTGATGGGGGGGAGCGGGGAATTCCATGGGACATTCGTCTTTTGATTTTTTAAATTGGAACGCTCTTTAGAAAGGGCTCATTGATTTTTCAAAAGCCTCCAATTCTGGCGGGTGGACTCAATCAGAATTTTTTTTCATAATGTTTTTGCAAATGTGACAGGAAAATCTGACAAGGCAGCCAGAAGGCTGCCCTCCACTATTCCAGCCCAAGACAGTACCTTGAAAGAAAATCGGAAAATTCTAGTTGTTGAACTTTTCTTGCTATTTCTGTTTTTATTGCTGGGATTTAAAAAGTCCAAAGATATTGTGCAGCACCTTTTCAGGCCTCACTTGGAATATTGGCTGTAAGAATGATGGTGGGCTGGAAGGTAGAGTAATTGGGTAAAATTATAGGGAGCTGGTCGGTTCGGCTCTATGATGTGTTCCCACTGTCAGAGCATTTTTCTAACCGCGGGACAAGAAACAGATTAAATTTTCACCCCAAGGATGCAGGCAGTCAATGTCCATACTTAAAGGCCCAATTAGGAGTCATATTATGGTGTCTTTGGCATTTGCTGATAGAAGGTTGCCCCTCCTCCAAGTGACTCCCCAGCAACAGCCCAGGCAATAAGGATTTATGAGCTGAAGAGGGCTACAGGTATGCAAGGCAGCCCCAACAGCAAACCCTTTATTGGACGCCACCCGTAAATTGCCAGGGCGTAGTCACACTGCCCCCACCCTGCATTACCGGTGAGACACATTTCCCTCTGACGTCAAGACCACCAGACTAACACTAAAGTCTTGGCCATTGTATTTAGTCCTGGTGGCCTTACTGCATAAAAACACATGAGAACCAATTTGCCTGTCCAAGAAACATGGAAAATGCAAAGTGGTGGAAATGATGGGTTATCAGTGTAATAGGTTTCCGCTTCTCTTTTAGCTGGCTTGTTCCTGGGGCAGACATAAACAAGGGAAGAGAGGAGGAGGTGGACCCACCGCATCAGTTTTCTCTCGTTTCACTGGAAGTATGCCCAGCATAGGCCACCAAACATTGATGTTAGACTTTATACCTCACTCCCCCGGGAGAATCTGAAAGGAGCAAGGCAAGGGAGGCTTGCAAAAGCTGAGTGAAAACATACTCGTTACCACTCTCAGGGGTTTCTTCACATTTGTTTTCACTTATTAATTTATATTTCACCCCATGCACTCCATGGCAAACTGCAGGCGCTCTCGGCTGTCTCTTTTCCTCTGCTTTTTGGCCATGCTAAATAGCCTTTCATTTCAGGGTTTGAAAATGTGGACTCCCCTTTGCCAGTGGAGGAAGAGGAGGCCAGTCTTCAGGAAGATGCATCACCATTGAATCTAATCATTGCAAGCGCCCCCATGCAGATATTGGCACCATCAGTGCATTAGAGACTCGAGGCTAGGGGAGGTACCTTGACATCCTGAATCAATGGCTGAAGTTGTGCAGCTCATTGGAAGTCAAAATCCAGTTTTGCTGCCGAGAAACTCAGATATTTACCATTGCAGGTAACACTGCTCTCCTGGGATCACTGAGATCTAGTGCTAACAGGCGGCAGCAAATTGCCACATCAGAGTGAATTTTAAAGAGGGGCATATTCCTTCATCTCCACCAACCCTGCCCCCCCCCCCCCAACCCCCACAGTAGAAAAGTCAGTTGGAAGCTCTCTGACTTTACAAAGGGCTGCCCCACAGCAATAATACACTGGGGATGGCCAAGGTGAGAGTGGGACTTCCATCCCTCAAGGACAGGAAGTCTCCACCCTCAAGAGCTGCTGGCTCATCTGATTGGCTGGCAGCTGAGTAACCCCAGCAACACCTGAACACAATAGTGTCTGCTGCTGTGACTACGAGAGGATCCCAAGAAGAAGACAAATCGGATACCGAACTGAGGTCCGTCTGGGGATTTTGGTCAGGGCGGGATCGGGAATCCCAATGAGGAGGGAGTTGGGGGCAACAGGGTTGTGGGGTCAGGTTTTAGAGACCAGGGTTGGGTGAGGCACAAAGGAGGCACAATTCTTGAAGTGGGGTGGGGGTGGGGGTGGTCTCAATGAATACAAGGAACTTCCCCCAAAGGAAGCCCAGCCCTTTCCTTCCCATCTCTTACCATGAGTGGTAATAGTGGCAGGCTGGCCATTTTCCTTGTGCCTCGCATTGTATTATGGCAGCAGAGGCAGAAAACACCCTCAACCGGCCATTAATTGGCCAAATAAGAGCCTCAATAATAAGTCAAAACGCGGTTGACACCCACCCACGGTCATATGGGGGATAGATCGAGGATGAGCAGGAAGGTGGTGGGCTGGCCACCTGTTTTGTTTTACATGCCTTCAAATAGGTCAGTGGGGACCATAAAATTCCCCCATCAGTCTTGCAACCTATTCTCATGAAGAGTTTATGGATGTGTTGGAATGCATCATGGTCCGCATATCCCCCACTCAACCTTTACCAGCAAGCCAGGGGATCACCCCTGGTTCAATGAAGAGTGCAGGAGAGCACGCTTGGAGCAACATCGGACATACTGAAAAATGTGGTGTCGATCTGATGAAGTTCCAACACAGGACTACTGTGTGCCAAACAGCGTAAGCAGCAATTAATATTGAGCTAAGTGATTCCACAACAAACGCATCAGATCTACGCTCTGCAATCCTGCCACATCCAGCCATCAATGGTGGTGGACAATTAACAACTCACTGAAGGAGGAGGCTCCACAAATATCCCCATCCCCAATGGTAGAGGAGCCCAGCACATATGTGCAAAAGACAAGGCTGGGGCATTCGCAACAATCCTCAGCCAGAAGTGCCGAGTGGATGATCCCTCTCAGTCTCCTCCAGAGTTCCCCAGCATTAGAGATGTCAGTCTTCAGCTGACACGATTCACTCCACGTGATATCAAGAAATGGCTGAAGGCACTGAATACTGCAAAAGCTATGGATCCTGACAATATCCCGGCAATTTAACTGAAGACTGTCATGATATTCAAACACACACATCATGATAGACACACCAACAGACAAATCAGAACACACAACACCACAACCAATGACAGAAAGATATAAAAGCACAGACACGACCCCCGGTGGTCAGTATTAGCTGCAGAGGAGGACCAGGACAGATCTACTACACGACACACTCAGGGAGACAGCACGTGCAGAGTATCCAGAACGAACTGTATTATAAGAGTTAAAATAAAATAGAGTTGTACCACATACAACTGTGTTGGCTCATCTGTGCACCAGAGCACCCAACACCACATGGTACAGGAGTGGATCGATACCTGCCGGCATACCTCAGTGTACACAGACAACCAGCAGTGCCCAGGCAAAATGATAGAGCTCCCGGTTCCGCAGCCGCTCCAGTGCTACGGCGATCTCCGCGAAAACTGGCGGCGATTCCGGCAAGTGTTCGAATTGTTCCTGGTGGCAGCTGAACTCCAAGACCTGGATGATAGCGAAAAAATTGAATTTCTCCTCACCATCGCCGGTGCAAGGGCAAGAGAAATATTCACAAGGTTCAGGTTCTTCAGGAGGCAGCAAAGGTACGATTACCAGGCAGTCCTGGACAAATTCTCCAAGTACTGTGAAGAAAACGCAATCCAATCGGCAAGTAAAGGTAAGAAAAGCTGCAGTACTCACCTCGTGGCTGGGATCCCGGAGCCCGAATTCCCAGAGGCCGAAATCCCGGGCCTGAGAGTGGGCTGGGTCGAGGTCGGCGGCCATCTTGCTAAAGGTATCACGCTAGCACAATTGCGCGAGCAGTGCGCAGAACCGGAAATTTCGTTTGCGCATGCGCGAGATGCTGCGCATGCGCAGTCATGAAATCGGCCATCGGTAAAGGAACAGCGATCTGAGCATGCGCAGTCGCTTCCTACGTGCTACATACCGAGCGTCAGGATGTCAGAGGCCCCAGACTGCACCAATTTAAAGGGGAAACGTCCCAAATCCAATTTAAAAGGGAAACGTCCCAAATCAAAAAAACAAAAATCTGTTAAAGCTGTAAAACAACCTTCCCTCACCCGGAATGACAGCACATTGCCGCAAATTGACCCAGGAGATGAATTTGACCTCCGAAGAATCCTCCGACAAGCAGTTACCTACGCACAAGCCGATGATTCCGACCTCGAATACTTCGATGATGATCTTTACAGTGTTTCCGGACCTCGCGAGCCCAATGATAGCTCCGTGGTCCTGTACGACTATGACTCGGACGAACCTTTTGTGTTGCACATTGGCGGCCCCCACATTGAATCCGACGCAGATGCGGATTCATTTTTCGGATTTGAGGATCTTCAATCCAGCAGATATGACGTTCCAACTTATCAGTACCGGATGATGCTGCAGCCTGACATTAACAGACAGGGAGCGCTGCAAGCACACGGAGAGCGCCCTGCTGCCACACAGAGCGTGGTCCACGTCCCGCTCAACGTTCCCGACTCTATGAAAGAAGACATGCAAGACTCCAGAGCGCAGTCCTCGCATGAACCAGAAGTGACTCCAGTGTCACAAGCCTCCACAGCAAGCTCGTGGACAGACTCCACAATTGCAGAAACGCAAGACTCCAGAGCGCACTCCTTGCACGAACAAGAAGTGACTCCAGTGTCACAAGCCTCCACAGAGAGCTCGTGGACAGCCTCCACGATAGAAGCAACGCAAGACTCCAGAGCGCAGTCCTTGCATGAACAAGAAGTGACTCCAGAGTCACAAGCCTCCACAGGGAGCTCGTGGACAGCCTCCACGATAGAAGCAACGCAAGACTCCAATGTGCAGTCCTTGCAGGAACAAGACCATGAGGGTCTAGCAACCTCTCCTGACCAACCAGCGGCAGATGATGCAAGTCTGCCATGCTCACGTGAACAGCAAGAAGGCTATAACAGCCTACCATGCTCCACTACACAGCAGCATGACCATGACGGTCTCTCATGCTACAATGAAGGGCACAGCGCTGAAGACTGTTCAAGCCCAACTGAAGACAAGCCAAAGGAATCGCCTCGTCCAAGCCCGAAGAAAAAAGGTTTATGCGCTGACCTTCAGGATCATTATAGCCGAACAGAGATTAATAATGCTGCACGGCCACAGAAGGATGCTGAGGATTTGCTAAAGAAATTAATTGAATGTTTAACTTGCAAGGAGCAGACTGAGAATTGCCAGTGTTTTAGTACGGATCGAGAAAATGGACAAGACATTGATCCTCAGGTAATGGAAATAACACAACCTGAATCATATCTACAGCAGGGACAAATGTCTCCCTTCAACACAACGCCGCATATTCCCAACTTCGGAGACCAGCAGTTAGTCAGTAATGACTCTTCAAACCTTGAGGGGAACATTAATTGCATTGAACCTATACACACTCCACTGATAAATGAGCAGAACATTGGAGCAAGAATCCTGAGGACACCGACATCGAGTAGCCAGATAACGAATTTAAAACCCACAGCAGTTCCACGTGAACCAAGTGTGCTTTCCACTAATGGTGAAGATGCAGATAAGGTCGACCCGATTATCCATTGTACCACACTAACCCCAGTGATTAAGCAGTTATGTATGGGGAGTATAATGTGGGCAATTGAGAACAGTAAAAGAGAGACTGTGACCATGCCAGTCCCAGCAAAATCAGACCCAGAGACCATGAAGGCATGTACATTAGACAAAGATACATATGAAGATTTAAAATTCCAAAGAAGAAAAGCCCAAATGAAGGACAACGGCAAGACAATGACAGTCCACCGACATGGTTTGCACCAACAGATGAAAACTCTGACAATTTACCCAACCCTAGTGAACAGCAAGCTGCTAATGAGGATCTATCCACGGGATGTGAGACGAGTGACGACAGCATCCCACTTCCCATGCAAAAGGTGCAAGGTGACAGACCTCGCCTAGTGCGTACCGAGGCACTCGACGATCACGGTGGGACCACTGACGACTGCGGTGGCGGCGCACCGCTTCCACCCTCGATGGCTCGAGCCTCTCCACTGGTCGGTGCATTCCTGCATGTTCCGACTCCAGAAGTGCAGCTTCAGGGAATCTCGGCTGCCTCCAGTGAACCTGTTGGGACTCCGGACGGGGGGCATCGACGGAAGGCAGACCGGACTCCAGATGGGGAGCAGCCAAGCGCCGACTCTGATTCGCGCACGCCAGACCTTGCTCCGGATGGGCGGTGTCGCGGCCTCGGTGATGGCACGCTCAGGGTGACGGCGGATGCCACGGCGACAGGGAATGGATCGCGTGGCAGTCCCACTGGGTCGGCAGTGGCAACCAGCACCGGCGGTCCAAGATGGACACACCAATTTGCGCCATCGCCAGACGTTGATGCAAGCAACAATTCTCTCTCCAAGGCGACATGCTTCGACGTTTCTCTGCGGAGTCGCCCTTCCGGCACAGCAGGTGGCCGGAACCAGCGTGCACGGTCTCGGCCAACTTCCACATCTGGCACCGTCATCGCCTTGCATGATATTAGTGATGGTGCTACTTCGATGGCAACGACCCATCGGCTACAAGATGCCGTCCACCACAAACATAAAAAGAAAACAGACTCCACCTTGTTCCTGGCATGCAGGGCGGATGGATTGGTGCGTAGGCGCAATCAGCGAGCTTTGCGCCGCCTTCCACGCTCGCAACTGAACCGTACGCACACGCCGGATCCTCCACTGGTTCCCAAGGATGACTTCGTGGAGATGCCACGGATCATGCCCCTTCCATCGCCACCAGAACCAAACCACAGCCAAGGCAACAATAACAAAGATGTTGAATGTTATATTTGCACGAATGAAAAACCAAGCACTGCACGAAGTACAACAAATGGTAAAGTAGAGACTTCGGCAGCAGCATCACCTCCAACAGTCCAAGGTGAACCAGTGTGACCCCAAATCTCCACAGCTGAACCGGCTTGAGGACCAGCCCATTCTTGAGGCGGTCACCCATTAGACTGGACTTATAACGCTGTTCATACGTTCAAAAAGTCAAACACTTCTGTATTATAACCTGTTGTTGTTTATTGTTCCAGATATCGTCTGACCGGACCACTGTTCAAGTTTTTTTTCTCTCGCATCCATGTTTTGTTATGGTACAACCTTGTTAGTGTGACGCACCCGACATCGCCCCATGTAAATAGTTACGTCATATACACACGCTGTACACAACACACACACACACTCTTAGATGCACTCACGACACAATTATATTTATAACCACGTAGGCACATATCTTTGTAAAAAGGGGGGATGTCATGATATTCAAACACACACATCATGATAGACACACCAACAGACAAATCAGAACACACAACACCACAACCAATGACAGAAAGATATAAAAGCACAGACACGACCCCCGGTGGTCAGTATTAGCTGCAGAGGAGGACCAGGACAGATCTACTACACGACACACTCAGGGAGACAGCACGTGCAGAGTATCCAGAACGAACTGTATTATAAGAGTTAAAATAAAATAGAGTTGTACCACATACAACTGTGTTGGCTCATCTGTGCACCAGAGCACCCAACACCACAAAGACTTGTATGCAGAATTTGCCGCACCACTAGCCAAGCTGTTCCAGTACGGTTACAACACTGGCATCTATCCGGCAATGTGGAAAATTGCCCAAGTGTGTCCTGTACACAAGAAACAGGACAAATCCAACCCAGTCAATTACCGGCCTATCAGTCTACCCTCCATCATCAGCAAAGTGGTGGAAGGAGTTATCAACAGTGCTATCAAGTGGCACTTAATCAGCAATAACCTATTCACGAATACTCAGTTTGGGTTCTGTCAGGGTCACTCAGCTGCTGACCACATTACAGCTTTGGTTCAAATGTGGACAAAAGAGCTGAATGCTAGAGGTGAGGTGAGAGTAACTGTCCTTGACATCAAGGCAGCATTTGACCGAGTATGGCATCAAGGAGCCCTAGCTAAACAGGAGTCAATGGGATCAGGGGGAAAACTCTCCGCTGGTTGGAGCCATACCTGGGACAAAGGAAAATGGTTGGAGGTTAATCATCTCAACTCCAGGACATCACTGCAGGAGATCCTCAGGGTAGTCTCCTAGGCCCAACCATTTTCAGCTGTTTCATCAATGACTTCCTTTCCATTATAAGATGAGAAGTGGGGATGTTCGCGGATGACTGCATGATGTTCAGCACCTTTCGCAGCTCCTCAGATAATGAAGCAGTCCGTGTCCAAATATCCAAGCTTGGGCTGACAAGTGGCAAGTTACATTCATGCTACACAAGTGCCAGGCAATGACCATCTCCTACATCATAAGGTCAGAAGAGGGGATGTTTAATAATAATAATCTTTATTGTCACAAGTAGGCTTATATTATGAAAAAATGAAAATTGCTTATTGTCACAAGTAGGCTTAAAAAAAATGAAGTTACTGTGAAAAGCCCCTAGTTGCCACATTCCGACGCCTGTTCGGGTTCACAGAGGGAGAATTCAGAATGTCCAAATTACCCAACAGCACGTCTTTTGGGACTTGTGGGAGGAAACCCGAGCACCCGGAGGAAACCCACACGGACACAGGGAGAATGTGCAGACAGTGACCCAAGCCGTAAATTGGACCTGGGACCCTAGTGCTGTGAAGCAATAGTGCTAATCACTGCACTACCATTTCACCCTTATGTTTATGGATGACTGCACAATGTTCAGCACTATTCATGACACCTCAGATAATGAAGCAGTCCATGTCCAAATGCAGCAAGTCCTGGACAATATCTAGGATTGGGCGGACAAGTGACAAGTTACATTCACACCACACAAGTGTCATGAGAATGTCACTTTAAGAAATGGTAGTTTGCCAAAATTACTGCAGTGCTTTCAGAGTGTGGGTGGAGCTGAGCTCTGGCTCTGCTTTTTGGCTTAACTTTGAGAAAAGCTTGGGTGTGTCAATTTTTTTGGGGTTTCATTTCAGTGTTGGAACTGCAGTCAGCCAGAGAATGTGTAATGTTGTTCTCTCTGCCATGTAAAAACTATCTCTTGGTCATTTGGTGAATTCAGAGTGATAACTGTTCTCAGTAGTGAATTTAAACCTGATGTGCATTTGTTAAAAGTTTTTTTAAATGTCTGAATAATGTCAAAAGGAAAGTAAGGATTACTTAGTGTTGTATTCTTTGGGGGTTGTATTTGAATTGATGGTTGCTAATATGTTCACTGTATGTTTTAAAAAGGTTAACTTGAGTTCATAGAATAAACATTGTTTTGCTTTAAAAAGTATGTTTTCCATTTCTGATGTACCACCCCTCTAGAGTGGGACGTGTGCTCCCCATACCACAATCTTTTTAAAAGTCGTGGTTTAGGTGAACTCCATGATGCACTTTGGGGTTCTCTAAACCCTGACCCATATTCTTCCTGTTGTAAGAAGCTTTGATGACAACCCTGATACATGCTGCAGGCTGGGAGAACCCATAACATAAGTGCCAGGCAATGACCATCTCCTACAAGAGAGGATCTAACCACCACCCCTTGACATTCAATGGCATTACCATCGCTGAATCCCCCACAATCAACATCCTGGGGGTTACTATTTATTGATCAGAAACTGAACTGGACTAGCCACATTAATATGTGGCAACCAGAACAGGTCAAAGGCTAGGAATGATACGACGAGTAACTCACCACCTGACTACTCCAAAGCCTGTCCGCCATATGCAAGGCACAAGTCAGGAGTGTGATGGAATACTCTCCACTTGCCTGGATGAGTGAATTACAGAATCACAGAATACTGCAGTGCAGTAGAGGCCCCTCAGCCCATCGAGTCTGCACCGACGCATGAAAGGCCCACCTAATTCCACTTGCCAGCACTTGGCCCATTGCCTTGATTGCAGCTCCAACAACACGCAAGAACCTTAATACCAACGAGGACAAAGCAGCCCGTTTCATTGCACCTCCTTCCACAAACATTCAAACCCTCCACCACTGATGAACAGTGGCAGCCGTGTGTACCATCTACAAGATGCACTGCAGTAACTCACCAAGGTTCCTTAGACCACACCTTCCAAACCCATGACCAAATCCAAGAGCCGGTGCAGACTCGATGGGCTGAATGGCCTCCTTCTGCACTGTAAATTCTATGAAATTACCATCTAGAAGGACAAGAGCAGAAGATACCTGGGAACCCCACCACCTAGAGGTTCCCCGTCAAGTCACTCACCACCCTGACTTGGAAATATATCGCCGCTCCTTCACTGTTGCTGGGGCAACATCCTGGAACTCCCTCCCGAAATGCATAGTGGGTGTACCTACACCTCAAGAACTGCAGCGGTTCCAGAAGGCAACTCACCACCACCTTCTGAAGGGCAACTAGGAATGGACAATAAATGCTGGCCTAACCAGCGACGCCCACATCCCGTAAATGATTTTTTTTTAAAGTAAGCCATGTGACCAGGGCATGGGCAGCACTGGCTGTGGTTAACAAAGTCTTTGTAGCTGGTAACTTCATGCTGCATGCTTCTCCCAGCCTGCAGCATGTATCAGGGTCGGCATCAAAGCTTCTGACAACAGGAAGAATACTGTTTTCTCATTCCCCATAGACAGATTAAAACAGCACACAGGGAACTCACTAGACTTTACCCACATTGCAGGATTTCCCAGGGTCCAAGATGCAATCGGCCAAACCTACATTGTCTTGTGTGCTCCCAAACACTATCCAGGTCTTTCTGAATTGAAAGGGATTCCACTCCCTCCAGTTGATTCGCAAATACAAATCACACTTATGACCGGTATGTGCCCAATTCCTTGACACCAGTCATGAATCATCATTCATCATTCTGTGATACCCTTCTTCCAACAAAGATGTTAGGTTACCAACTGAACAGTGACCTTTTTCATAACCACCTGAGTAGACAGGCCCACAATCTAGTATTTCATCGGAAAACTGGCCTGAGGGATTCCCCGTTCCTGAGACTAAGTGTTGACGCTGGGTAGGATCCGTGGACTTTCACGACAGCAAAACTGGCCCCCCACCTGGACTGATTCAGCGACTGTTCAGGGGCTAGCATCGGCACCACGTGGAACACAATCGATTCCAATGAGAAATGGTGCCGGATTCGCCGGAATCGCGATTGATACTCAGGAGGCTGGCAAGCTGCAGCCGCAGGTACACACTTCACTCCCCGCATACACCACCCCAGCCAACAAGATGGCAGCAAGGAGAACGGCTCTGAGATTCACAGACGCGGAGCTGGAGACCCTCCTGGACGCGATGGAGGAGAGGCAGGCCACCCTGTACCCCAGCCCGGGAAGGAAGGTGCCAGCCACCACCGCTTGTCGTGCCTGGATGCAGATGACAGGGGCAATGAGCGCCACCAGCACCATCATCCGGACCAGCCGGCAGTGCCAACAAAAATGTATCCTCAGGCTGGCCAGGGTGAGTGGGCAGCACTGTGCCCCTGGCAACAACCCCTGGCAGTGCCAGGTATGCCATGATCTGGCAGATGTGTTGCACTGTTCCACTGCTCAGCCAGAGCCTTTGTCGGCTTGCCCAGTCTAGCAGCTTCTCGAATGACAGTCTAAGGAAGACAAGTCCCCGGCGCCGGATGGGATCCCAGGTTACTGCGGCAGGAGAAAGAGCTGGGGCCTTAACAGGTATCTTCATATCCTCTTTGACAACAGGCGAGGTTCTAGAGGACTGGAGAATAGCCAATGTTGTTCCCTTGTTTAAGAAAGGAAGCAGGGACAATCCAACAAATTATAAGCCGGTGAGCCTGACCTCCGCACCAAGGAGTCATACGTGGACTTCCCTGAACAATGATACAATATACGGCTTCACTTACTCCCAGAGGCCACTGGAAATGTATGTCACCAGTCCAATTAATGCCCACCGCCTGAATGCAATTAACCACAAAGTGATTATACAGTTTAAAAGAAACTGCACAATTCACGCGCTGTTGAATGAACTGGAGGGGGATCGAGGTTAAGTTCTGTAAGTTGGTTTGCTGCCAAGCTTCCAATTAGTGGAGAGAGCAATTGCCCAAACTCTGGTGCCACTCACAGCTCCCTATGAATAACCCCTCAATTTTCTAAACACTGCAAATATCCATTCCATCAACGTGTACCTGTGTGTGTAATGCTAAGTGCCTGATCCTTCGTTTCAATGTCAGGTATCCAGGGGACTGCCATAACTCTTTCATCTTGTGATCACCCACCAATCGAACCCTCAGGACTCAAGGACACATATCGGTGTGGTTGATCAGTAAGCAGGGCTATCCCATCCACTCATGGAAAGCCTTCAATGAGGCTTTCACAAGACATTGAACGAGACTCAGACAACCATACCGTGCAGACATTCGGAATTCCAAAGTCGTGTTATATGTCCCCAGATAAATCAGGTGGGGAGTTGCAATAAAGCTCAGTCAGAGTCTCCAGGATCGTACGTGGATAAATCAGGTGGAAGGCTACAACAGGCTCCAGGATCATGGTGATAATGCTGCATGCATCGTAACATTCTCATGAAGATAGGCTTCAGAAATCTGAAGGCAACAATGAAGAGGAAGCACCTGCAACCCCACAGCACGAGGAGGGTGTGCAGGAAGGAGTGGAAGTGGAGAAAGAGGCCCAAGAGGCAGTAACCAGCTGGCAGAGCAAGGAGAAGTCAAATTATAGCCCAATGCTCATAATAAATAAACATTAACTCACTAAAAGAATGTCGCTCCACACCCTGCCTGTTCTCCACCTTAAACCCTCAGAATGTCCTTTACTGTCCAAGACCTCTGCCAAGCTCCTTCATAAAATGTAATTCTCCTTTAACTCTGTTATCATTCAACTCCCCAAAGTTGAAAACATACACAGAAAAATACTCAGAAATCGATTGGAAATAAAGCTGTGTTTAATTTCAGCAACCAGAACCATTTGAGGAAGTGCCACAAAGATCTGTTTTCTCCATTGCGATGGCCATTGTCCTCACAGGAAGGTTAGTTAGTATTGGGTGGGAAGGTATAAACTAATTTGACTAAGAGGTGGGCACCAACATGAAACGTAACGGAGGAAAACCCAGACGTACAGAGGAATGGGAGGGACAAATAAGCACTAGAGTAAATAATAATTCAGAAATCAGAGGGATTGGACAGCAGGCAATGTGGAGCCATATAAAATGGGTTTGGCAGGCACAGAGAATAGTAAATAAGGCTGGTGAACTGCAGGCACATATTGTCACAAAGGACGATGATACAATGGCAAAACAGAAACCTGGCTCTCAGAATGGGAAGAATTGAGAACATGAAGGGATTCAGGAAAGATAGGGAAGGAAAAATATGAAGGGGTGGGATATACAAATGAAGTGAACTATTATAACACCAGAGAGAGAAAATAAAGCTCAGGGGCCGAAGACAGAATCTATCTGATTAGAATTAAGAAACAGTAGATAGGTTATTACAGTGCTGCGTGTATATTATAGGCTCCCAAATAGTGAGATGGAGTGAGAGGAACAACCTAGTAGGCAAATTACAGTGAGATGCAGCAACTGCACACAAATGACAATTGGAGACCTCAACTATCCTATTATAAATTGGGATAATTACATTGTAAAGGATAAAGGGGAGGAATTCCTAAAAATCCAGCGATGTTGGATCGGATAAAAATAAATATATAAAGGGGACTTAACTAAAAAGTTTGCTGTCCCCAAGTTAAACTCGCTCAGCCTGGATCAGATTGGTCCTACATTACTCAGGGAAGTAAGGGTGGAAATTGTGGAGGCTCCGGCCACAAGCTTCTAATCCTTCTTCGATAGCAAGGTGGCATTTGAAGGATTACAAATGTACTCTCATATTGAAAAATAGAGAGAGTAAACCGGGCAACTTAAGAACATGAGTAAGCCTTTTGGTCCTTGAGCCTATTTGGTTATTAAATTTGATCATGTCTGTAATCTAACTCAACATACCTGCCTTTAGCTCATATCCCTCAAAGCATTCAGCTATCAAAAACCTATGAATCTCAGATTTGAAGTAAGCAAGCTAGGAACCTGGGTTCAATTCCATCCCTGGGTGATTCTCTGTGTGGAGTTTGCACATTCTTCGCATATCTACGTGGGTTTCTTTCAGGTGCTCTGGATTCCCCCCGCAGTCCAAAGATGTGCAGGTTAGGTGGAGTACCAGGGATAAGGCGGAAGTGTGAGCCTAGGTAAGGCGCTCATTCGGAGTGTTGGGGCAGAGGACACCCACTGCCACAAACACCTGCGGAGACTCTTTACAATGAGGCTCACATGTCAACACGTGTGCTGGTCAAGCAGGCAAATGGACTATCCAAGGTGACGTCCCTGGTCCACTCAGTGGTTGCCCTCCAATACAGCCCCCAGAGGCTGACCCACATAATTGTGGTTTGCTGCATTATCCACAAGTTGACACTGCAGAAAGGAGACCAGCTGGACCAGGAGGAGATGGGGCAGCAAGTTGAGGAGGGTGGCAAGGGGCAACCCACAGAGGAAGAGGAGGAAGGATCTCGGGCCATCGTCAGGGCCTTATTGGGCTGAAAATCTGGGAAGCCCTCAAAGCCTCTCGGTTTGGGGGCGGCCGGAAGCAGAGAGTGAAGAGCTCTCCTACTGTGGGGTGCGATAGCTCATCAGTATTTGGTGCCAACGGTAGGTTCTCGTGATGGTGCCCAAATACATGGGACTGGTGCTTAAGCCAATGGGAGGGTCTCTGCGGGAGATTAATGATGACTCAATAATGCTCCTCTCATCCTCAGCAATATGTTGGCTCTTGCTTGACAGAAAGCTGAATGCATCCTGCCAATAAATGGGCTTGCCATGGGGTTCAGAGATGCTGGATGAGCCCTCATCTGCTGCAGCCCCCTCCGAGGTCAGGGGTCCTTGTGTTTCCTCCAACTAATATCCAAGGTGGGCAACCTCTCTACACTTTGTCAGACAATAGTCTGCTCATCACTGGAGATGAGTGGCAGAAATTAGAGGCCTGAACTTTGATGCTGGGGGTGGGTAGGGTTGGGTAGTGGTGGGAGGGGGGGGGGGGAGGAGGGGCAGGGTAAAGTTGTCCATGCTTAGCAGCAGCCCACCTTTACTGAGTCATCAGTATGGTTCAAAGAAGAGTGCAGGAGAGCATGCCAGGAGCAACACCAGGCATACCGAAAAATGAGGTGTCAACCTGGTGAAGCAACAACATAGGATTACTTGTGTGCCAAGCAGCATATGCAACAAGTAGTAGATAGATCTGAGCGATTCCACAACAAATGCATCAGATCTAAGCTCTATAGTACTGCCACATTCAGCCGTGAATGGTAGTGGACAGTTAAACAACTCACGGGAGGAGGAGGCTCCACAGATATCCCCAACCTCACTTGATTTCAAGAAACAGCTGAAGGCACTGGATACTGCAAAAGCTATGGGTCCTGACAATAACACAGCAAATTGTACTGAAGACTTGTGCTCCAGAACTTGCTGCACCCTTAGCCAAGCTGTTCCAGTACATCTACAACACGGGCATTTACCAGGCAATGTGGAATATTGCCTAGGTGTGTCCTGTACATAAGAAACAGGGCAAATCCAGCCCAGTCAATTACCACCCTACCAGTCTACTCTCCATCATCAGGCAAAGTAACAGTGCTATCAAGCAGCACTTACTCAGCAATAAGCTGCTCACGGACGCTCTATTTGGGTTCCACCAGGGTCACTCTGCTACTGATCTCATTACAGCCTTGGTTCAAACATGGACAAAAGAGCCGAATGCCAGAGGTGAGGTGAGAGTGACTGCCCTCGACATCAAGGCAGCATTTGACCGAATATGGCATCAAGAAGCCTGAGCTAAACTGGAATCAACGAGCATCACTCCGTGGTTGGATTCATACCTGGCACAAAGGAAGGTGGTTTTGGAGGTTGGAGGTCAATCATCTTAGCTCCAGGACATCACCGCAGGAGTTCCTCAGGGTAGTGTCCCAGGCCCAACCACCTTGAGCTGCTTCATCAATGATCTCCCTTCCATCATAAGGTCAGAAGTGGTGAGGTTTGCGGATGACTGCACAATGTTCAGCATCATTCGCGACTCCTCAGATAATGAAGCAGTCCATGCTCAAATGTAGAAATACCTGGACATTGGCCAGGCTTGGGCTAACAAGTGGCAAGTTACATTCGTGCCACACAAGTGCCAGACAATGGCCATCTACTGCAAGAGTGATCTAACCACCGCCCCTTGACATTCAATGGCATTACCATCGCTGAATCCCCCACAATCAACATCCTGGGGGTTACCATTGATCAGAAACTGAACTGGATTAGCCATATTAGTACTGAGCAGGTCAAAGGCTAGAAATCTCACGGTGAGTAACTCACCTCCTGACCCGCCAAAGCCTGTCCGCCATCTACAAGGCACAAGTCAGGAGTGTAATAGAATACTCTCCACTTGTCTGGACGTGTGCTGAATTTTGGTAAGATTCCGCCTGCAAGAAGTAAATCAGCCACTAACCGGAATGTAGTTGAAGGTCCCTTTTAGGTAGAGCGTGCGACTCGGCCAACGTTGTCTACCTCATACGCTGCAGGAAAGGATGTCCCGAAGCGTGGTACATTGGCGAGACAATGCAGGCGCTGCAACAGCGGATGTGCGGACATCGCGCGACAATCGCCAGGCAGGAATGTTCCCTTCCAGTCAGGGAACAGGTCAGCAGTCGAGGGCATTCAGCCTCTGATCTCCGGGTAAGCATTCTCCAAGACGGCCGTCAGGATGCGCGACATCGCAGAATCGCCGAGCAGAAACTTATCGCCAAGTTCCGCACACATGAGTACAGCCTCAACCGGGACCTGGGACTCATGTCGCATTACATTCATCCCCCACCATCTGGCCTAGGCTTGCAAAATCCTACCAACTGTCCTGGCTTGAGACAATTCACACCTCTTTAACCTGGGGTTACCCTTCTCTCTGGCTCTGTAAAGACTTAATTACCTGCAAATGCTCGCATTCAAAGTATCGTCTTGCATCTTTGACTTCATCTTTGAACCTACCTCTTCATTCACCTGAGGAAGGAGCAGTGCTCCGAAAGCTAGTGATTTGAAACAAAACGGTTGGACTTTAACCTGGTGCTGTAAGCCTGCACCTGAACTGTGCACATGCAGGATCAATACCATTTTGTGACAAAAACACACCAGTTGTCCTAAGAGCCAAATTTGTAGCTCCTATGAAACAATGTATTCCCATCATATGATAATTATATCCACGTTCTGATTTTAGCCAAGTTCCTATTAATTCAGTCTTACCTTTTGTGTTTTATACCTAGGAGATATGCAGAGATGACACACCGATTTGCGGAGCTTTGATAATGTCTGCTCCCTCATGCTTACAGTTTCTTGCTTTCAATTTAGTTTCTGTTTCTCTGTAATCCCACCCAGGCTTGGCGAATAGCACACAGAGAACAGAAAAGATTCACACATCATCAGACTCTGAACAATTGGACACAATGTGGCCAGTTGCTAAATTTGAGACATAATTCATAAGCTCCAGCATTCCCTTTCTGTTTTCAAACAGGCCACCCTATTAATGCTGTAACTTCTGATGTCAGACTTTCAGAACTTAAATTACAATCGGGAGAAGAATTGTCCCAAGTCCCCTTCTAATCACTTGCGGAGTTAAATGTTCACAACTATCATTAAGTGATAGTCAGCAATCCTTTAATAGCTTGGATGATGTTCCCATCCTACAAGCGATGGAGTTGTTGGCCCAGCTCCCTGAACCATCAGTTGGTGTGCACGGGGCTTATTGCAAAACCAGCTCCAAAATCAAAGATGAGATCGCGAAGTACTTGGAAGTGCATGTAAAATAGAACTGAGTCAGCACAGCTTTGTAAAAGGGAGGTCATGTCTGACAAATCTGTTAGAGTTCTTTGAGGAAGTAACAAGGAAGTTAGACAAAGGAGAACCAGTGGACGTGATTTACTTAGATTTCCAGAAGGACTTTGACCCGGTGCCGCATAGGAGACTGTTAAATAAGTTAAGAGCCCATGGTGTTAAGGGTAAGATCCTGGCATGGATAGAGGATTGGCTGACTGGCAGAAGGCAGAGAGCGGGGATAAAGGGGTCTTTTTCAGGATGGCAGCTGGTGACTAGTGGTGTGCCTCAGGGGTCTGTGCTGGGACCACAACCTTTCACAATAGACATTAATGATCTGGAAGAAGGAACTGAACACACTGTTGCTAAGTTTGCAGATGACACAAAGATCTGTAGAGGGACAGATGGTATTGAGGCAGGAAGGGGGTTGCAGAATGATTTGGACAAGCTCGGAGAGTGGGCAGTGAAGTGGCAAATGAAATACAATGCGGAAAAGTGTGAGGTTATTCACTTTGGAAGAAGGAATTTAGGCACAGACTATTTACTAAATGGGAAAATGCCTAGGAAATCAGAAGCACAAAGGGTCTTTGGAGTCCTTGTTGACGATTCTCTTAAGGTTAACGTGCAGGTTCAGTTGGCAGTTAAGAAGGCAAATGCAATGTTAGCATTCATGTCAAGACCATCTGGTCAGACCCCATTTGGAGTATTGTGAGCAATTTTGAGCCCCGTATCTAAGGAAGGATGTGTTGGCCTTGCAAAGGGTCCAGAGGAGGTTCACAGGAATGATCCCTGGAATGAAGAACTTATTGTATGAGTAACGGTTGAGGACTCCAGGTCTGTACTCGGAGTTTAGAAGGATGAGGGGAGATCTTATTGAAACTTATAAGATACTGCGTGGCCTGGATAGAGTGGACGTGGAGAGGATGTTTCCAGTTGTAGGAAAAACTAGAATCAGAGGCCACCATCTCAGACTAAAGGGACGATCCTTTAAAACAGAGATGAGGAGGAATTTCTTCAGCCAGAGGATGGTGAATCTGTGGAACTCTTTGTCGCAGAAGGCTGTGGAGGCAAATTCACTGAGTGTCTTTAAGACAGAGATAGATAGGTGCTCGATTAATATGGGGATCATGGGTTATGGGGAGAAGGCAGGAGAATGGGGATGAGAAAATATCAGCCATGATTGAATGACGCAGCAGACTCGATGGGCCGAGTGGCCTAATTCTGCTCCTATGTCTTATGATCTTATGGTCTAAGTTCCTGGGACAACTAATAGGACAAATCTCAAACGCGCAATAAAGAGGGCTAAAAGGGGTCATGAAATATCTTTGACTAACAGGGTTAAGGAAAATCCCAAAGCCTTTTATTCGTATATAAGGAGCAAGAGGGTAACTAGAGAAAGGATTGGCCCACTCAAAGACAAAAGAGGGAATTTACACGTGGGGTCAGAGGAAATGGGTGAGATTCTTAATGAGTACTTTGCATCGGTATTCACCAAGGAGAGGGACATGATGGATGTTGAGGCTAAGGATGAATGTTTAAATACTCTAGGTCAAGTAGGCATAAGAAAGGGGGAAGTTTTGGGTATTATAAAAGGTATTAACTTCAGGTCTCCAGGTCCGGATGGGATCTATCCCAGGTTACTGAGGGAAGCGAGGGACAAAATAGCCGGGGCCTCAACAGATATCTTTGCAGCATCCTTGAGCACGGGTGAGGTCCTGGAGAACTGCGAATGTTGTCCCTCTGTTTAAGAAGGGTAGCAGGGATAATCCAGGGAATTATAGACCTGTGAGCTTGACGTCAGTGGTAGGCAAACTGTTGGAGAAGATACTGAGGGATAGGATCGATGCACATTTGGAAGAAAATAGACATCAGTGATAGGCAGCATGGTTTTGTGCAGGGAAGATCATGTCTTACAAACCTAATAGAATTCTTTGAGGAAGTGACAAAGTTAGTTGATGAGGGAAGGGCTGTAGATGTCATATACATGGACTTCAGTAAGGCGTTTGATAAAGTTTCCCATGGCAGGTTGATGGAAAAAGTGAAGTTGTATGGGGTTCAGGGTGTACTAGCTAGATGGATAAAGAACTGGCTGGGCAACAGGAGACAGAGAGTAGTGGTGGAAGGGAGTGCCTCAAAATGGAGAAGGGTGACCTGTGGTGTTCCACAAGGATCCGTGCTCGGGCCACTGTTGTTTGTGATATACATAAATGATCTGGACGAAGGTATAGGTGGTCTGATTAGCAAGTTTGCAGATGGTATAAGATTGGTGGAGTTGCAGATAGCGAGGAGGACTGTCAGAGAATACAGCAAAATATAGATAGATTGGAGAGTTGGGCAGAGAAATGGCAGACGGAGTTCAATCCAGGCAAATGCGAGGAGATGCATTTTGGAAGATCTAATTCAAGAGCGGACTATATGGTCAATGGAAGAGTCCTGGGGAAAATTGATGTACAGAGAGATCTGGGAGTTCAGGTCGATAGAGTGATCAAGAAGGCATACAGCATGCTTGCCTTCATCTGACGGGGTATTGAGTACAAGAGCCGGCAGGTCATGTTACAGTTGTGTAGGACGTTGGTGAGGCCACATTTGGAAAACTGCGTGCAGTTCTGGTCGCCGCATTACCAGAAGGATGTGGATGCTTTCGAGAGGCTGCAGAGGAGGTTGCATCTAAACTGGAGAGGCATAAATATCCTGGCCGCGAGGTTTGCTAGTGTCCCACGGGAGGGTATAAACTAGTATGGCAGGGGGGTAGGCACGGGAGCACTAGGTCAGAAGGTGAGAGCATTGAGGGAGAACTAGGGAATAGGGCCAATGTGGCTCTGAGGCAGAGCAGACAGGGTGAAGTTGCTGAAAACAGCGGATCTGGTGGCCTGAAGTGCATATGTTTTAATGCAAGAAGTATTGCGGGTAAGGCAGATGAACTTAGAGCTTGGATTAGTACTTGGAACTATGATGTTGTTGCCATTACAGAGACCTGGGGCGTCATTCCCCGACCCCCGCCAGGTCGGAGAATCACCTGGGGGCTGGCGTGAATCCCGCCCCCGCCAGTTGCCGAAGTCTCCGGCACCGGATATTCGGCGGGGGCGGGAATCGGGCCGCGCCGGTTGGCAGGCCCCCCCGTTGGATTCTCCAGCCCGGATGGGCCGAAGTCCCGCCGATAAATTGCCTGTCCCGCCGGCGTGGATTAAACCACCGTTTGAACGGCGGGACAAGGCGGTGTGGGCGGGCTCCGGGGTCCTGGGGGGGGGCGCGGGGCGATCTGGCCCCGGGGGGTGCTCCCACGGTGGCCTAGCCCACAATCGGGGCCCACCGATCCGCAGGTGGGCCTGTGCCATGGGGTCACTCTTTCCTTTCCGCCTTCGCCACGGTCTCCACCATGGCGGAGGCGGAAGAGACCCCCTCCACTGCGCATGTGCGGTGATGCCGTGAGCGCCTGCTGACGCTCCCGCGCATGCGCCGCCCGGCAATGTCATTTCCGCGCCAGCTGGACGGGCACCAAAGGCATTTCCTGCCAGCTGGCGGGGCGGAAATCAGTCCGGCGCGGGCCTAGCCCCTCAAGGTTAGGGCTCGGCCGCTCAAGATGCGGAGGATTCGGCACCTTTGGGGCGGCGCGATGCCGGACTGATTTGCGCCGTTTTTGGCGCCGGTCGGCGGACATCGCGCCGATTACGGACAATTTCGCCCTATATGGGTAGAGATCAGGAATAAGAAAGGTGCAGTCACAATGTTGGGGGCCTCCCAACAGCCAGCGGTAGATAGAGGAGCAGATAGGTAGACAGATTTTGGAAAGGAGTAAAAACAACAGGGTTGTTGTGATGGGAGACTTCAACTTCCCCAATATTGACTGGGACTCACTTAGTGCCAGGGGCTTAGGCGGGGCAGAGTTTGCAAGGAGCATCCAGGAAGGCTTCTTAAAACAATATGTAGACAGTCCAACTAGGGAAGGGGCTGAATTGGAACTGGTATTGGGGAATGAGCCCGGCCAGGTGGTAGAAGTTTCAGTAGGGGAGCATTTCGGGAACAGTGACCACAATTCAGTAAGTTTTAAAGTGCTGGTGGACAAGGATAAGAGTGGTCCTAGGGTGAATGTGCTAAATTGGGGGAAGGCTAATTATAACAATATTAGGCGGGAACTGAAGAATCTAGATTTGTGGCGGATGTTTGAGGGTAAATCAACATCTGACATGTGGGAGTCTTTCATGTGTCAGTTGAAAGGAATTCAGGACCGGCATGTTCCTGTGAGGAAGAAGGATAAATACGGCAATTTTCAGGAACCTTGGATAACGAGAGATATTGTAGGCCTCATCAAAAAGAAAAAGAAGGCATTTGTCAGGGCTAAAAGGCTGGGAACAGACGAAGCCTGTGTGGAATATAAGGAAAGTAGGAAGGAACTTAAGCAAGGAGTCAGGAGGGCTAGAAGGGGTCATGAAAAATCATTGGCAAATAGGGTTAAGGAAAATCCCAAGGCTTTTTACACGTACATAAAAAGCAAGGGGGTAGCCAGGGAAAGGGTTGGCCCACTGAAGGATAGGCAAGGGAATCTATGTGTGGAGCCAGAGGAAATGGGCGAGGTACTAAATGAATACTTTGCATCAGTAGTTCACCAAAGAGAAGGAATTGGTGGATGTTGAGTCTGGAGAAGGGTGTGTAGATAGCCTGGGTCACATTGAGATCCAAAAAGACGAGGTGTTGGGCGTCTTGAAAAATATTAAGGTAGATAAGTCCCCAGGGCCTGATGGGATCTACTCTAGAATACTGAAGGAGGCTAGAGAGGAAAATGCTGAGGCCTTGACAGAAATCTTTGGATCCTCACTGTCTTCAGGTGATGTCCCAGAGGACTGGAGAATATCCAATGTTGTTCCTCTGTTTAAGAAGGGTAGCAAGGATAATCCAGGGAACTACAGGCCGGTGAGCCTTACGTCAGTGGTAGGGAAATTACTGGAGAGAATTTTTCGAGACAGGATCTACTCCCATTTGGAAGCAAATGGACGTATTAGTGAGAGGCAGCATGGTTGTGTGAAGGGGAGGTCGTGTCTCACTAACTTGATAGGGTTTTTCGAAGAGGTCACAAAGATGATTGATGCAGGGAGGGCAGTGGATGTTGTCTATATAGACTTCAGTAAGGCCTTTGACAAGGTCTCTCATGGTAGACTAGTACAAAAGGTGAAGTCACACAGGATCAGGGGTGAGCTGGCAAGGTGGATACAGAACTGGCTAGGTCACAGAAGGCAAAGAGTAGCAATGGAAGGATGCTTTTCTAATTGGAGGGCTGTGACTAGTGGTGTTCCACAGGGATCAGTGCTGGGACCTTTGCTGTTTGTAGTATATATAAATGATTTGGAGGAAAATGTAACTGGTCTGATTAGTAAGTTTGGAGACGACACAAAGGTTGGTGGAATTGTGGATAGCGATGAGGACTGTCGGAAGATACAGCAGGATTTAGATTGTTTGGAGACTTGGGCGGACAGATGGCAGATGGAGTTTAATCCGGACAAATGTGAGGTAATGCATTTTGGAAGACCTAATGCAGGTAGGGAATATACAGTGAATGGTAGAACCCTCAAGAGTATTGAAAGTCAGAGAGATCTAGGTATACAGGTCCACAGGTCACTGAAACGGGCAACACAGGTGGAGAAGGTAGTCAAGAAGGCATACGGCATGCTTGCGTTCATTGGCCAGGGCATTGAGTATAAGAATTGGCAAGCCATTTTGCAGCTATGTAGAACCTTAGTTAGGCGACACTTGGAGTACAGTGTTCAATTCTGGTCGCCACACTACCAGAAGGATGTGAAGGCTTTAGAGAGGGTGCAGAAGAGATGTACCAGAATGTTGCCTGGTATGGAGGGCATTAGCTATGAGGAGCGGTTGAATAAACTCGGTTTGTTCTCACTGGAACGACGGAGGTTGAGGGGCGACCTGATAGAGGTCTACAAAATTATGAGGGGCATAGACAGAGTGGATAGCCAGATGCTTTTCCCCAGGGTAGAGGGGTCAATTATTAGGGGGCATAGGTTTAAGGTGAGAGGGGCAATGTTTAGAGTAGATGTACGAGGCAAGTTTTTTACACAAAGGGTAGTGGGTGCCTGGAACTCACTACCGGAGGAGGTGGTGGAAGCAGGGACGATAGTGACATTTAAGGGGCATCTTGACAAATACATGAATAGGATGGGAATAGAGGGAAATGGACCCAGAATGTGTAGAAGATTGTAGTTTAGTCGGGCAGCATGGTCGGCACGGGCGTGGAGGGCCGAAGGGCCTGTTCCTGTGCTGTACTTTTCTTTGTTCTTTGTTCTTTCTTTGAGGTTCACCAGGATGTTACCTGGTATGGAGGGTGCTAGCTATGAAGAAAGGTTGAGTAGATTAGGATTGTTTTCATTAGAAAGACGGAGGTTGAGGGGGGACCTGATTGAGGTCTACAAAATTATGAGAGGTATGGACAGGATGGAAAGCAACAAGCTTTTTCCAAGAGTGGGGGTGTCAATTGCATGGGGTCACGATTTCAAGGTGAGAGGGGGAAACTTTAGGGGAGATGTGCGTGGAAAGCTTTTTACGCAGAGGGTGGTGGGTGCCTGGAACGCTTTGCCATTGGAGGTGGTAGATGTGGGCACGATAGCATCATTTAAGATGCATCTAGACAGATATATGAACGGGCAGGGAACAGAGGGAAGTAGATCCTTGGAAAATAGGTGACAGATTTAGATAAAGGATCTGGATTGGCGCAGGCTGGGAGGACCGAAGGGCCTGTTCCTGTGCTGTAATTTTCTTTGTTCTTTGTAACTAAGTCTACGTTACGACCAAGAGCAGTTGTGATTTTACCAGTCTCACAGAACTGGTCAATAAACTTTGCTTTAACTTGTTAATTATTTTCAGACTTTCCATCCAAGGTATCATTCAGCCCACATTTAAACACTAATGCCAGTTCCAGCCCCTATTCCTTCACTCATGAAATAACAGTAAGATTATGCATTTCTAAACCTCGTCCCAGAGGACAGCCTAAGTAACCTCATTAAACTTCAGCCTACATATTGAACTAATGAGGCTAGCTACAACCACTTGTCCAGTTAAACTCAGTTTTGCAACTATGTCATGGGAATGTCACTTTAAGAAATTTTTGTCTGCTCAAGTGGCTGCAGTGATGTCAGAATGTGGGTGGAGCTGAGCTCTGGCTCTGCTTTTTAGTTTCGCTTTGAGGAAAGGCTTGGGTGTGTCTGTGTTTTTTGGTTTCGTTTTAGTGTTGGAGCTGAAGCCAGCCAAAGAAGGTATAATTTTGATCTCTCTGCCATCTAAAGACTATCTCTAGATCATTTGCTGAATTCAGAGTGATAACTGCTCTCAGTAGAGACTGAAGGGCTTCTGTAAAAAGGATTTTTGTATGATGGATGTTAAAACGAAAGTTTAAGGATTACTTAGAGTGTTGTATTCTTTGGGGCGTGTATTTGAATTGATGGTTGCTAAGATGTTCACTGTATGTTTCAAAAAGGTTAACTGAGTTCATAGAATAAACATTGTTTTGCTTTAGAAATTACTTTTAAATTTCTGCTGCACCACACCTGTAGAGTGGGCCATGTGCTCCCCAGACCACAGTCTATTAAAAGTCATGGGTCAGGTGAACTCCATGATACACTTTGGGGTTCTCTAAACCCTGGCCCATAATAACTACATCTAACATTTCATCCTGATTCCAAACGTTGATCAATTTAGCATTTCTAGGATTTTATTCAATGAATACATTTTGGGAATTCAAATGAAGTACAGTCCCTAATTATTAATTAACCAACATCACTCAAACACAAATCATCTTGTCATTATCTCAATGCTGCTTGGAGTAGGTGTACTTTCTGCAATTGTGCTCCTTGATTTCCCCGCTGCAATGGCTATACATCAAAAGTCCTTCATTGGCGCAATATGAATGCCAGTTCTTTGCCTTGTTATTTGCTGCCTGTTTTTTGTGTTTGTCCAGGGTTTCCGCATGGCTACAATTAAATCATGCAATATTTGTCTTCCCCTGTGCTAGATAATCATTGGCTGTTACTTTTTTCTCTGTAAACTGTTCTCTTCCCTGTTCAGTTATTGCTCTATATTTGGACCTACTTGTGTCCTATACGTATGCAGTTGAGTATTCCTCCTGATTCTCTGACGCTCGGCTCTTATACTAATGCTTGTCTCTTTGGGCCTCCAGTGTTTCCGACCTCCACCTTTTGGGATCCTCAGGGCCTGGCTGTGCCTTGTTCCTCTCAGCTATTGTTTTTGACTAGCAGGGAGGTCCAAGACATACATTTCTGAATCTCTTTTTCATCTCCTCCTGGAGACTTTTAATGACCTAAGCTGCGTGTTTCTTCATGCTTGAAAACATACTCATCAGAGAATGTTGTTTAGCATTTTCACGATATGTAAACAGGGCAAAAACCACTTGGTTTTGGGCCTCACAGAAATTCTTCTGATTCCAAAGCCACTCATCCTACAACTGAGGAAATAAAATCAAAGGATGCTCCACATGATCTATTGAAGCCCTTCAATCCTGAACAGAAGGCTTCACTCATTCAGTAGTCTTTTTGAATGAATTCCAAATTAAAAGCAAGAGCCTAGAAATGTGCTCGGCACTCCTGCCTACAATTTTAACAGAGGTGCTATTCCTTTTGAAGTAAACAGTAACATTGACAGGATAACATTTTAAGTGATGATTTACCACCATTATCATGCCACTTCTTTGATTCAATGTGGTTTATGGTAATAGGTGAGGTGCTGAACAATATTTCACTAGACTTGTCTCATGATGTATTGATTACACTGTGATTCCCATTGCTACCTTGCCCTCTCCCTTTCACCAAGAATACCAAATAAAGCTGGAGGCCCTTTTGAAGTTGGGATAGGGTCTAATATTCAGGCAAGTTCTTCCTTCTCTCCCATTTACTGTCCCAGTGCTGTGCTGGATTTCAACTTTGTTTCGTACCAAACAGTCCCTATTATATCATACAACTGTTGCTCTCAAAAAACGTTTTAAGCGATTGTATCACTCGGCTTTTGCTTTGTCTATTTGCTGCTCTATCCATCGGGGTCCTTACCATTTTGACATGAGCAAGTATGTACATTTGATGAAGATAGCTCTGCAGGTCAGCGTGAAAGTATCGGTCTATGCAAAACACCACAGTGGATTATGCAATCTTCAAAATGTCTAACTGAATGCTGAATTTTTGTGTGCCCTATGTATTATTTTTAATTATTGAATATATTATTGTGTGGAATTAAACCAGATCCAAAAATGTGACTAGGAAATGAAAGAAACAAAATATATGTTGGCCTGACATTTACCATGACTGACTGGATCCAGTGATTTCAAATGAATGACTACTACGTCTGCTGTTTTATTGGCCCTGATAATAACGCTGAGTTGTGCTTGCAGTGAGGGATTGTTATAATATTGGGTGCAAAAAACAGAAGAGGTTTCAACACGTTGGTTTGTGGTATTTCAAAGCAACCACCACATTTGTATATTAGTTCCGGGCTTTGTGTTGAATGTGTAATTATCAGCATGGTGTGGACACACATGATTCAAACTCAGCTGAAACATTTAATTGATCAATCCAAGAACGGAATTTGGCAGGATGCTGAGTTACAGCAAAGGGAAAGTGGTGTACTCCTGGGTGCAGTGAGGTGGAGGAGAGAGATACTGAGAGAAGAAACCTTCAGCCAGGAGGTAGAGGCGTTGTGGAGGAGCATTGTGACACACCTCTGAATTCAGTGCAGGAAAGCATTTTAATGACCGAAGCAGACGAGGAAAGGTTAGTCCAATTGCACAAGCATGCTGATTACAATTGCATAGAGTCAGAGTCTTGGAGGTTTACAGCATGAAAACAGACCCTTCAGCCCAACTTGTCCATGCCGCCCAGTTTTTACCACTAAGATAGTCACAATTGCCTACATTTGGCCCGTATCCCTCTATACCCATATAACTGTCTACATGCTTTTTAAAAGACAAAATTGTACCCGCCCCTACTACTGCCTCTGGCAGCTTGGTCTAAACACTCACATCCTCTGTGTGAAAAAATTGCCCCTCTGGACCCTTTTGTATCTCTCCCCTCTTACCTTAAACCTAAGCCCTCTAGTTTTAGATTCCCCTACCTTTGGGAAAAGATGTTGACTATCTATCGTATTCATAATGTTTAGCACTATGGCTTCACAGTGCCAGGGTCCCAGGTTGAATTCCTGGCTTGGGTCACTGTCAGTTCGGATTCTGCACATTCTCCCCATGTCTGCGTGGGTTTCCTCTCGGTGCACCGGTTTACTCCCACAAGTCCCAAAAGATGTGCTATTCGGTTATTTGGACATTCTGAATTCTCCCTCTGTGTATCCAAACAGACGCCAGAATGTGGCAACTAGGGGCTTTTCACAGTAACTTCATTGCAGTGTCAATGTAAGCCTACTTGTGACAATAAAGATTATTATTATCCTTTGCTGGACCCACTGACATCCAGAGTTTGCACATTGGTGGTGTAGAGTTGTAAGAAATCCTTTGATTATATGACTGATGTTCCACAAAGTTAGCCTCTCTAACCATGGTAGAACACATGCGCACTATGCCTGCACCATCACCCTGTTCATGTATGAGCTGGACTCCTCTATTTGAATGGTAGATGGAGTTTAATTTAGATAAATGTGAGGTGATGCATTTTGGTGGATCGAATCGGAGCAGGGCTTCCTCAGTGAATGGTAGAGAGTTGGAGAGAGTAATAGCACAAAGAGATCTAGGAGTACAGGTTCATAGCTCCTTGAAAGTGGAGTCACAGGGGACAGGGTGGTGTTCGGGTACACAGAGGGACAATTCAGAATGTCCAAATTACCTAACAACACGTCTTTCGGGACTTGTGGGAGGAAACCAGAGCAGACACGGGGAGAACATGCAGACTCCGCACAGACAGTAACCCAAGCCGGGAATCCAACCTGGGATCCTGGAACTGTGAAGCAACAGTGTTACTCACTGTGATGACAGACACTTTGGCTTTTACTCTAAGTGCATCACTGGTCGGTACACAGCTGTTCTCAATTAGAGTGATAGGAATGATATGCGGCAGGCTCATGTGAAGTATAACAATGAAAGAAGAGGTGGAAATGGAAAACCCATCCAATGTGCTCCTGCTCCACACTTCTTGCTTCCCCTGCCACCCTCCTCAGCTAATCCCCAGTGTGCTGTCTCATGCTCTGATGACTGAGTCAGCCTCATGCTCTGATGACTGGGTCTGCCTCATACTCTGATGACTGGGTCAGCCTCATACTCTGATGACTAGGTCTGCCTCATGCTCTGATGACTGGGTCTCTGCCTCATTCTCCAATGAATGAGTCTGCCTCATGCTCCAATGGCTGGGTCTGCCTCATGCTCTGATGGCTGGGTCTGCCTCATTCTCCGATGACTGTGTCTGCCTCATGCTCTGATGGCTGGGTCTGCCTCATGCTCCGATGACTGTGTCTGACTCGTACTCTGATGACTGGGTCAGCCTTATGCTCTGATGGCTGGGTCTGCCTCATGCTCCGATGACTGGGTCTGCCTCATGCTCCAATGGCTGGGTCTACCTCATGCTCCGATAAATGAGTCTGCCTCGTGCTCCGATGGATGGGCCTGCTTTATGCTCCGATGACTGGGTCTCTGCCTCATGCTCCAATGACTGGATCTGCCTCATGCTTTGATGACTGGGTCTGCCTCAATATCCAATGAATGAGTCTGTCTCATGCTCCAATGGCTGGGTCTGCTTCATGCTCTGATGTCTGGGTCTGCCTCATGCTCTGATGACTGGGTCTGCCTCATGCTGTGATGGCTGGGTCTGCCTCATGCTCCGATAACTGGGTCTGCCTCATGCTCTGATGACTGGGTCTGCCTCAGTCTCCAACGAATGAGTCTGCCTCATGCTCCAATTACTTGGTCTGCCTCATGCTGTGATGGCTGGGTCTGCCTCATGCTCCAATGGCTGGGTCTGGCTCATGCTCTGATGACTGGGTCTGCCTCATGCTTCGATGACTGGGTCTGCCTTGTACTCTGATGACTGGGTCTGCCTCATGCTCCAATGGCTGGGTCTGGCTCATGCTCCGATGACTGGGTCTGCCTCAATCTCCAATGAATGAGTCTGCCTCATGCTCCAATGGCTGGGTCTGGCTCATGCTCCGATGACTGGGTCTGCCTCATGCTCCAATGGCTGGGTCTGGCTCATGCTCTGATGACTGGGTCTGCCTCATGCTTCGATGACTGGGTCTGCCTTGTACTCTGATGACTGGGTCTGCCTCATGCTCTGATGGCTGGGTCTGCCTCATGCTCCGATGACTGGGTCTGCCTCATGCTCTGATGACTGGGTCTGCCTCATGCTCTGATGACTGGGTCTGCCTCATGCTCCGATGACTGGGTCTGCCTCATGCTCTGATGACTGGGTCTGCATCATGCTCTGATGACTGGGTCTGCCTCATGCTCTGATGAATGTGTCTGCCTCATGCTCTGATGGCTGGGTCTGCCTCATGCTCAAATGAATGAGTCTGCCCTTGCACAAGTGTAGTTCAAACAGTTTTTGACCAGGCCCTCATGGTCTCCAAAACGCAGAGACTCTCAGCAAAAAAGCATCTCAACAGTCAGAACAGGGAGTTGATCTCCTTCTGCTGACGCCAGCAGGCTTGTGGGAGTGCCTTGCAAGAGTGGTAGTTGAAAGAAAAATAAAATAATGTTTTGTAGTTCACCCAAGTTATACGCACAGATCTATGAGAACATGTTATGTTGTTAAGTTTCCATTGTTTAGCAGATCATATGAACATGTATTACTTTGCATCTCTTCCTCATGTTACTAGTTGCTCTCTTTTCCATGATGCGTTAACTCATGGTCCAACATGAATTGACGAGTAAAATTGGGTGGATGAGGAAAGGGTGGCTGGTGGTCACAGGGTTGTTTTGTGCCAGTGTGGTTAGAGGTGGGGACAAGAGTTGTTGTTGCTGTCTTTGATCTATCAGCCCAGTGGTAGTGACTAACTGAACTGTGAAAGTGTAAGAAAATCGTGGGCAGTAATGTGACTGGCTGGTGCTGCAGTGAGGGCTGGAACTGTCCAGACACAAAATACTTTTTGAGCATGCCGATTCCGTGCTTAATGACAAAGCTAGTTGTCAAGTGGCGAGCAATGAACTGCTCTGACACATTGCTTTCATCTGTCACGTTTGAAAGGTGGTTTCCTTGGTCCCCTGGCAGCCACCTCTTCAGTCTGCTTGCAGGCCCAAAGAGGTCAGAGAGCTCGGACCGCCAAAGGATCAAATGGCAGGTCCCAGTAAATCTGGCACCTGACTGCCGAAGCCTTTTCTTATGGTTGCATACCAGCTGATCGTTGATGGAGTGGAAGCCCTTGCTCCTGGTTGATTTGGGTCTGTGTGATTTCCACGTGTTTGCAGCCATTAGCATACTGTATCTGTGCAGGGCCAGCCAGATATGTGAGCACGAGCACCAGGTAAGGCAGTATCACGGTGAAGTTATATCTGTCAAACAATTTGTCAGTCACCTGCCCCCTGGATTTGTGGGTTGTTGACTGGGAGATTCTGGATGTGTGTGCCTGGTAGCACTTTGGAAAGGTGGTAATCACTGTCACAGCCACTGGCAATGTTAGTCCACCAGGTACAACATGGAACAAGACTTCATGTAGGCGGTTGACCGATATCCGCCAGTACCTGACATAACAATCTTGACTTCCAGAAGCGCTCTGTTTTGAGATGTGAGCTAGCTGAGCCTTTGCCTGTAAACTCTGCCGATCAGATATAACCTTGTGCAACTTTTCCTCTGCAGCTGACCTCTCTCCGGTTTATCTTTCTCTCCTGCTTCTTCACTTTCTGTTGCCGACATGCAGGTCCCTCCATGTCAGGCTGTTGCTGCTCCAGATTGTCATTCTACTCCTCATCCGAAATCCAATCTAAAGTAACCATGAGGCCCCCATTCCAATCTTGGGCCTTAACACCTCCAAAATCTACAAATTAGCCTCTCAATGTAAGCACTCATAATGAGCCCGTTCCCACTGGGAGTTAAGATAGCAAGTGTGATCACCATACATCCATTGAAATCTATGTGCTTAACTTTTAATGAACCCCATGAATTGTTGTTCAATCTTCTTGTCTTTGTTTCAGTGCTGTGATTTACAGGCAGCCCAGGAAATCCATACGTGTCATATTAAATTCAACTCCCAATGGAAATCTCATTCAAATTGCCTCATTTAATGTTACCCAGCATCTTCAGAGGGTGTTACACAAGTGTTGACACACACCAGATTTAAACCCAAAAGTCAGGACTTTCACCAATGTTAATGGCTCATATGATCTTTGCCATTGTAATTCCACACCAGGTCACACTTGAGTGAGTTTGTGAAGACATTTTCTTGTGCTTCAATGTTTGGAACTGTGCCTAGTCTGATACACTAAACCATTAAAATCTAAATGAAGCAAGCCATTAATGAATCAGTGCTGTGGCTGTTTTGGAATAACAGGACAAGGAATACCCTTTGCTGAGAAAATCTATTACAAATGTCACTAATTTTCATTTTACAATTCTCAGTATGGTTAATTGACGTTGATAAATTGAAACATTGGCATTTTCTGCAAATTCAATGCAAGATGCTTAAAATCCACAGCACTGAGGCACAACCCTCCCCTCATTCTGGAGAGACGGTGGCAGCATGGCCTCAGCATTGCCCATCAGGTGGGCATGCTGGGCTCTGACTGTTGCCAATCAGTTTCCCGATAGCCATGTAAGAGGCTTAGCACCAAGCAAGGCCATCAACAGAGGACCAGAACCAGGCATTTCCAGTGCAGCGGTTTCCCATTCTTCTGGCTTCCCATTAGCTAGGTAGAGAGGTTTGGTGGTCATGACAACAGATAAGATCAGCAGTGGGGCCCATTGCTTTTCCTCGAAAAGAAAACATGAGTAAACGACTTCCCAGTCTCAGCGAATGTGGATGCCGCACGGGGTCACTCCAGTCTTTCCCTTCTCATTCCCCTGTCGTCGCGAGTGTGTGTTGTGATGAAGGTCTTGTCGTGGGGCCTTTCAGACTACTCAGCACTTTTCCACCCTCAGGCAGATGCAGAGGATCGCTCAGTCTGCCTGACACATCCCCACAGAAGCATTCATTTGCATGCCTGCGCTGGGGCCTGGAGTGAGTGAAGAGAGTGAGTGCTTCACCCTATCAGATGGCTGAATCTTGTCACTGTTGGCAGCAGAGGTTACAGTGGTCTGTGTATAAATGTAAAAGTCAGGAGTGTCCTAGATTCTGTGAAAAATTTGTTATGCATGACACGCAAAGTCCTCAGCGGTTGGGCATGCCAACTGCAGGATTTCATTAGCGTCCGTCTCACATAAACCTGGCGCCTGAACTGCTCTGTCTATTGCTGCCATCTACTGGAAATACAGAGGTGCGTCTCATTGGGATCCAAACCGTTTTTCATTGTTTCCAATACTGACAATAGCATTGCTCAAAATGTCACATAAGGGTAAGCTATGTGCTTGCTGCTGATTAACAGGGTCACTGTTCAAGTCAGATAAACCAACATTTGCCTCCCACATCCTTATTTAAGGTTGAAATTTGAACGATGTGTAAGTTGTTCCTTGCATTGTTTATCATTTGAACTCACGGGTTGGAGTCTGGGAAACAAAAGCTAACCTTTCGTCAGGGGGGTGGATGTGACTAGGAGGAAACACTTTCAGTATAAAATACTTCCCCTGTCGACATAGTGAGAGAAAAATGGTGCATGGAGCTCAGATTATTTTTATCATGTTCTGAGCAATCCCTTTCAGTGAGGTAATTTTTCAAAGCTTTTCCACCCAAGTGATATTTTTTCCCTTCATTCATACAGAATATCACTTTAAAGATATTCATGACATAAAATATGTACATGACAATGCTTATTTTCTTGCCAACGAGGTGACCTATTGTCTTCAGATTAGACAGAGGTTTCTCTGAATAGCAGGAAGCAGCTAGCCAGGCATCAATTCAATATGTGGCCCTCACTGCAGGAAACATGAATGCCGGGCATGGGGAGAACAAGGTCGTGTCGGATTTTTTTTTATCCTCTCAAAGTGCTTGTCTGTCTCATGTTCTCAGCTTCTTGGGCCTCAATTTACAGTGAGATCAGGGCATAAAGACCGATTGCCATATTGAACTGATGGGCCTCACACAACCTCCCTAGTTAATTCCAGGGGTCCGGATGCAGTGTTCGAATTTTGATGAAGGCCCCACAAAATGGGCATGGGGATCACAATGCACAATTAAAATCCCATCCATTTCTTCTGATGCAGGCAGCGTGCAAACTGTGCGAGTTTGTTTACCTCATTGCAGCATGCGGACAGTGTGACAGTTGCTATTGAGTGGATGTGTGCTGCTGAGCTGGGGTGAAGGGGGAGCAAAACGTGAGAGGGTAGCACTACTTAAAACCAGCCTGTACCTCTTAACAGGGAGCTGAGTTTTGATTGGAACTGGAAGTTACTCTGGAAGTGAATTTGACCTGGGGATGGTGTGAGACTGGCACAGCATGGGCCCAAAGGTCTCTGGCCCAGCACTGGGGTCCTTGGTGCAGGAGGCGGAGAGGGCAAGAGAGGTCTCCGATCCGCAGGGGACCAGGAGACAGTGGGAGCAGATAATCGGCATGCGCAATGCCAGCAATGTAATTCCCACGGACCTGGGTGCAGGTCACAAGAAGTTCAATGATCTTGCAAGTGATTTAATCTTCAAACACCACATTCCACCAACTGTACCACTAACGTCACACCCAACTCAAGGTACCGTACTCACACTTCACTCACCTGCGAACAATCTCTATTAACCATGACTCATATCTCACATTCGTAGCTTCAACTCAGTCTCACGCAGTTAGCACATTGTGTACCTCAAAGTACCGTGGGTGTGGTGCATTTCTGAATTTACATTGTGGTGAATGTATTACTGCTACCATTCACCATTGTATTGCATTACATTGTATTGTATTATGTTGATGCCCTTGAGGACTCTGCCGATGGCTCCGCCCCCTCGGGGGAGGTATACAGATCTGCAGCCTGTAGGCGGCACTCAGTACAGAGCAGTCGCAGGCAGGCACAGGTCTAGCTGATTAAAACCACTGTTCACTTCAACTCTTCGTCTCGTGTGACTTGATGATCACATCATACATGAAGTGTCAAAAAGCCAGAACCAAGGCCTTTAACACATGCCACTCTGTGTGGACTCTGTGGGGCGGCACAGTGGCACAGTGGTTAGCACTGCTGCCTCACAGCTCCAATGACCCGGGTTCAATTCTGGCCTCGGGTGACTCTCTGTGTGGAGTTTGCACTTTCTCCCCGTGTCCGTGTGGGTTTCCTCCGGGTGCTCCGGTTTTCTCCCACAGTCCAAAGATGTGCAGGTTAGGTGGATTGGACATGCTAAATGCCCCTTCGTGTCCAAAAGGTTAGGTTACTTGGTTACAGGGATAGGGTAGGCTTAAGTAGGGTGCCTTTTCAAAGGGCTTGACGCGATGGATCGAATGGCCTCCTTCTGCACTGTAAATTCTATGACTCTTTGATTCTATGAACTATAAACATTAATACAAACTCAAAAATACTTCTAGTAACTCAACAGTAGCAAATCCATCAGCAACTACACTGGACCCCATCATCTCCAGTTGCTACATCAATGACCTTCCCTTCAAAATGAGGTTCAAAGTGAAGATGTTGGCCGATGATTGCACAATGTTCAGTGCCACTCTCACCTCCTCAGATACTGAAGCAGTCTGTGCTCGCATGCAGCAAGGCCTGGACAACATTCAAACTTGGGCTGATAAGTCACATGAAATATTCATGCCATACAAGTGCCAGGTAATGACCATCCCCAATAAGAGAGAAACTAACATAGAACATACAATGCAGAAGGAGACCATTCGGCCCATCGAGTCTGCACCGACCCACTTAAGCCCTCACTTCTACCCTATCCCAGTAACCCAATAACACCTCCTAACCTTTTTGGACACTAAGGGCAATTTAGCATGGCCAATCCACCTAACCTGCACATCTTTGGACTGTGGGAGGAAACCCACGCAGACACGGGGAGAACATGTGGACTCCACACAGACAGTGACCCAGCGAGGAATCGAACTTGGGACCCTAGCGCTGTGAAGCCACGGTGCTAGCCACCTGTGCTACCATTCTGCCCATCTAACCATCTCCTCTTGATGCTCAATGACATTACCACTGAACCGCTACCATCAATCTCCTCAGCATTACCATTGACCAGAAACTGAACTGGACCAGCCATATATATACTGTGGTTACAAGAGCAGGTCAAAGACTGGGAATTCTGTGGTTACTACCTCCATATTCTCGAAAGTGTTTCCACCTTCACAAGACACATGTGTGGAAAGTTATGGAATACTCTCCACTTGCCTGGATGGGCGTATCTCCAACACTCAAGAAACTTAACACCATTCAGGACAAAACAGCCTGATTGATTGACCTCCATCATCATCTTAAACATTCATTCCCTCCACTATTCGTACACAATGGCAATAGTGTGTACCACCTACAAGAGGCTTTGCAAGCCTCCTTCAGCAGCACCTTCCAAACTTGCATACACTGTGTCAGGGGTTCCCCTTTCTCCCACAGAGACCCTCTCCACACACAAGTTTGTGACACCAGCTTCACTCAAACAGAATTATTTTTTTTTAAATTTAGAGTACCCAATTCATTTTTTCCAATTAAGGGGCAATTTAGCGCGGCCAATCTTCCTAGCCTGCACATCTTTGGGTTGTGGGGGCAAAACCCACGCAAACATGTGGAGAAAGTGAAAACTCCACACGGACAGTGTCCCAGAGCCGGGATCGAACCTGGGACCTCAGCGCCGTGAGGCAGCAGTACTAACCCACTATGCCGCCATGCTGCCCTTCATACGAACAGCATGGCCAGCAAGACAAGTTTCTTCTGATAATTCATAATCGCTTTATTGAATGATCCACAACCCCACAGTACAATAAACCAAAATTTAAAACAAGCTCTCCCCAGTGCCCAACAGGAAGTCACAACGACTCTATTTAGACTTACAAAATACTAACTCCATACAAAGTCCCCATGACAACTTACGAAAACACAGGCACCACCATTTCTCCTGAAACTTTAATAAAATACCTCAAACCAATATCGCCAAAATACAGCTGAAACAATTTCAAGTTACTGGCAAAAAGCACCAAGGGATAAATATTCCCCATCCCGCCCGCTGTGGGAATCGTCACGGGTGGGATGGACAATTTGATGGGTCATTGAAAGGTCCGTTGGCCTCAGGCAGGAATTTTCAGTCTTGGGGCAGGCGGGACCGAAAAATCCCTTGCCACGTTTTCGCTCCAAACCATCGGGAAACCTTCAGAACAATATCACTACCATTTGGCTGAAAGTTACAGTCCCGAACACGGCTGGGTTGTCCGATGTTGATTGTAGGCCTGAGTCAAGGTGACCTGCCCTGACCCTCCTCCCAACTGCAGCAAAGACAAATTGACGTGCTCTTCTTTTGTGAGAATTTAACTCTGACATTCAATTAAATTCTCTGCCCGTGCCTAGCAGTGCACTGAAACAGACTTTTGTCTGTTTCCATAACTAGTGGTTCCTGGAACCGGTAACTAGTCTGTCGCCGGAGGTTCACAGCTTGAGGGGCTCCACCCCACATCAAGCAAGGCTGACCAGGAATCTTTCCTTCTCTTACCGCCAGCCATTGGCGTGTTGGAAAGATTTGCAGGTTGACACACGCAACCTGTTTGACTGTGTTACATGGATACATAGAATATAAGAGCAGGAGGAAGCCTTTTGGCCCTTCAAGCCTGCTCTGCCATTTATCACGATCATGGCCGATCATCCTACTCAATAGCCTCATCCTGCTTTCTCCCCATAACCTTTGATCCCATTCGCCCCAAGTGCTATATCTCGCCACCTCTTGAATATATTCAATGCTTTAACATCAACTACTTCCTGTGGTAACGAATTCCACAGGCTCACCACTCTTTGGGTGAAGAAATGTCTCCTCATCTCTGTCCGAAATGATTTACCTCAGACTGTGACCCCTGGTTCTGGTCCCACCCACCATTGGCAACATCTTCCCTGCATCTACCCTGTCTAGTCCAGTTTTATGAACGCACCTTCCTTGGCCATTACGTCCTGGGATGAGACGGGAACCCGGAGCTACTGGCTCAGAGGTGGGACGCTACGCAAAAGGCTTCCTAACTCTGACATGCCAAAACATATTTCTTGTCATTCCAATTTCCAATTAGTTGATTCCACGCAAAGTCCAAACAAATGTTCTCAGGTGCTACTGGTTAATACAATGCAGGGTTTTCCATGGAAGATATATCCAGGCAATTAAGTCGCCATAGTCCCAGATGACCACCAGGCTACTTTTCCCTTTGAGGGGGAGAGCTGACTGGGGTGATTTAACCTGAGGATCACCTCAGGCTAGGGGCAAGGTTGGGAAAGCGTTGTCTTCATGAATAACCTCAGTTGGCACGGGAATTGAACCCATGCTGTTGGCCTCGCTCCGCATCACGAACCAGCTGTCCAGCCAACGGACTGGTTTAGCTCAGGTTGCTTCACTTTATATCCAGACGAATATTATCAGTTCTCATTATATTAGTGTTAGCCTCCCGTCGTGGAATACGAGCTTCGCCGCTGAGGGGCGGGGGCCCACCAGTGGAGTTTTTGAGCTCTTGCATAAACGCCGGCCCAGATGAGAGCTGAGCATGGGCAGTCCCGGCTGGGACCTGAAGTATATCTTGTAAATAGTTTACTTTGCAATAAACCAGTTTTCTTGAAGCCCCTCATTTGGACTCCTCTGTGCCCACTAAAATGAACAATTGTAACATCATCCGGACTCCAAGGTTAATGATGGTTTGAATGATCCTATTTCCAGTACTATTGTTTGTGGTGCAGTACAAACCTAATTTTCATGAATGTTTATAATATTGATATGTCCTTTGTGCCATTGTATTAGCTAATCGTTTTTTAAAATTTAGAGGACCCAATTCATTTTTTTCCAATTTAGGGACAATTTAGCGTGTTCAATTCACCTCTTTGGGTTATGGGGGCGAAACACACGCAAACACAGGGAGAATGTGCAAACTCCACATGGACAGTGACCCAGAATCGAACCTGGGACCTCAGCGCTGTGAGACTGCAGTGCTACCACTGCACCAATGTGCTGCCCCTGTATTAGCTAATCTGACTTCTAGACTGGATTAGTTGATGGCAGATAAGGACAGTTCCCGAGTACCATTGTTCCCCAATAATACAGAGTCACTGTATGATGCACGATCAATTACACAAAGACTAAAGTTGGGTACAACTGTGGCTTTATTACAATCAGATGCGTGGCCTCCTGCTGCAGCTGGCAAAATGGCAGGGCACTGGAGGGCATGCATATTTATACAGTTCTCCGTGGGCGGAGCCAGCCGGCATGAGCTACCGGTGACCCTGTAGTGCAGATCCTACCTTACATCTCCTATTACAGTGGTTCACCACATTCACCCCCTGTTAAAAATTAGTCCGGCGGGGGTGACGTGAAACTATATACAATTAGTGCAATTATGTACAGTGGTAGGGAAAGAAAAGTCCATGTTGACGGTCCGGAGTCCATCAAAGGTTCAGCCGGTCTGATGCTTTGGTTCTTCGTTGGGAGCGGCGTAATGGTGGCAGTGAAGTCGGTGCTGGCGGTGGTGGAGGTGGCACCGATGGCGGTGCTGATGCTGGCCAGTCATTGGGGAACTCCGGGAGCGTGCCGAAGTCCTCTTCATCCTCTTGTGCGGAAAAGGAGAGGGGTGCGCATTGGTGGGGGTGTGTGTTGGGGTGGAACCTGACGGTGCCAGGTCCCTGAGTGAGACAGTATCTTGGCGGCCGTCGGGGAACTCAGCGTAGTTATATTGAGGGTTGGCGTGGAGCAGGTGAACCCTGTCCACTAAGGGGTCCGCCTTGTGGAGTCGGGCGTGCCTACGGAGAAGGACCGGTCCTGGGGCAGCGAGCCAAGTCGGGAGTGACGCCCCGGATTTAGACTTCCTGGGAAGGTAAAAACACGTTCGTGGGGTGCACAATAGTGACCGGATGGAGTGTAGAGCGTCAGGAAGGACCTCCTGCCAGCGAGAGGCTGGGAGGTTCCTGGACCGTCGGGCCAGCTGCACGGCCCTCCAAACCATCCCATTCTCCCGTTCTACTTGCCCGTTTCCCCGGTGTTGTAGCTGGTCGTCCTGCTGGAGGCTATACCCCTGCTGAGCAGGAACTGACGCAGCTCATCGCTCATGAATGAGAATCCCCTGTCACTGTGGATGTAGGCGGGGAAACCGAACAGGGCAAAGATGGTGCTGAGGGCCTTGATGACGGTGGCAGACGTCATATCAGGGCATAGGATCGCGAAGGGGAATCTGGAGTACTCATCGACCACACTGAGAATGTATGTGTTACGGTCGGTGGAGGGGAGGTGCCCTTTGAAATCCACGATGAGGGGTTCAAAGGGGCGGGAAGCCTTCACTAGGCACGCACGGTCTGGCCGGTTGAAGTGCGGCTTGCACTCCGCACAGACCTGGCAGTCCCTGGTGACTGTCCTTACTTCCTCGACGGAGTAGGGCAGATTGCGAGCTTTGACCAGATGGTACAATCGAGTGACCCCCGGGTGACAAAGGCTGTCGTGTAGGGCCCGGAGTTGGTCCACTTGTGCGCTGGCACAGATACCTCGGGAGAAGGCGGCTGGGGGCTCGTTGAGCTTACCGGGGCGATACAAGATCTCGTAATTATAGGTGGAGAGCTCGATTCTCCACCGCATGATTTTATCATTTTTGATCTTGACCCGCTGTGTGTTATTGAACATGAAGGCTACCGACCGTTGGTCCGTAAGGAGAATGAATCTCTTACCGGCCAGGTAATGCCTCCAATGCCGCACAGCTTCAACGATAGCTTGGGCCTCCTTTTCGACGGATGAGTGTCGAATTTCAGAGGCATGAAGGGTGCGGGAAAAGAATGCCACGGGTCTGCCTGCCTGGTTTAGAGTGGCGGCAAGGGCGACGTCTGAAGCGTCGCTTTCAACTTGGAAAGGCAGTGACTCGCCCACTGCGCGCATCCCGGCCTCAGCGATGTCTGCTCTGATGCGGGCGAAAGCGTGTTGTGCCTCGGCCGCGAGGGGGAATTGAGTGGACTGAATGAATGGGCGGGCCTTGTCCGCATAGTTTGGGACCCACTGAGCATAGTAGGAAAAGAACCCCAGGCAGCGTTTGGGGGCAGTGGGGAGGGGAAGTTCCATGAGGGGGCGCATGCGGTCGGGGTCGGGCCCGAGAAGTCCATTTTGGACTATATAGCCGAGAATGGCTAAACGGGTCGTGCTGAACACACACTTCTCTTTGTTGTCTGTCAGGTTGAGAAGAGTAGCAGTGTGGAGGAATTTATCGAGGTTGGCATCGTGGTCATGGTCGCAGGTGGTGACATTATCTAAGTACAGAAAGGTGGCCCGCAAACCGTACTGGTCGACCATTCAGTCCATCTCTCTTTGGAAGACCGAGACCCCATTTGTGACACCGAAAGGGACCCTAAGGAAGTGGTAGAGGCGACCGTCCGCCTCGAAGGCAGTGTATGGCCGGTCCGACTTCCGGATGGGGAGCTGGTGGTAGGCGAATTTCAGGTCAATTGTTGAGAAGACCCAGTACTGCGCAATCTGATTGACCATATCAGATATGCGTGGGAGGGGGTACGCGTCAAGCTGCGAGTACCGATTGATGGTCTGGCTGTAGTCCACGACCATCCTGTGTTTCTCCCCAGTTTTAACCACTACCACTTGGGCTCTCCAGGGGCTGTTCCAGGCCTCGATAATACCCTCCTTAAGCAGCCGCTGGACTTCAGACCTGATGAAGGTCTTGTCCTGGGTGCTGTACCGTCTGCTCCTAGTGGCAACGGGCTTGCAATCCGCAGTTAGATTTGCAAAAAGGGAGGGGGGATCGACGGTAAGGGGGGGTAAGGGCCCGCCGAATTTCAGGGTGAGACTCTGGAGGTTGCACTGGAAGTCCAGGCCCAACAGAAGTGCAGCACAGAGAGGGACATAGAGGCGGAAGTTGCTAAATTCGACACCCTGGACCGTGAGGGTGACTGTACAAAAGCCTCGGATCGGGACGGAGTGGGATCCGGAGACTAGGGAGATCCTTTGATTGGCAGGGTGGACCGCGAAGGAGCAGCGCCTTACCGTATCTGGGCGAATGAAGCTTTCGGTGCTCCCGGAGTCCAGCAGGCACGAGGTCGCGTGGCTGTTGATTTTAACCGTCGTTGACGCGTTGGCCAGGTTGGGTGGGTGAGATTGGTCCAGCGTCATCGAAGCGAGCTGCGGGTAGCCATCGGATGCTTCAGATGGCGAGCGTGTGCGGTTCCGATGTCGTGATGTCAGGAGACCCTGTGGGGAACAAGATGGCGGTGCCCATGGTGCGCACATTGCGGGGCCGGGACAAAATGGCGGTGCCCATGGTGCGCACATTGCGGGGTCGGGACAAGATGGCGGCGCCCATGGTGCGCACATGGCAGAAGGGGGACAAGATGGCGGCGCCCATTGGTCGCACATGGACCCAGGAGGAGAAGATGGCAACTCCCATTGTGCGTCTGGCGTGGGAGAGGGGGCGATAGCGGGTGCGATCGCAGCGACTGCGCGGGTCTGGCACACAGCCGCGAAGTGGCCCTTTTTACTGCAGGCTTTACAAACTGCAGTGTGGGCCGGGCAGTGTTGGAGGGGGTGCTTCTGCTGACCGCAGAAGTAGCAGCGGGGATCCCCTGGGTGCGCAGATCAGCGTGCGGCGCGGTCGTATTGGAAAGGCAGGGCCCCGGCTGAGGAGGTTGGCGGCGGGGTCCAGGAGGGGTAGGAAGGAGTAGAAGGGTGGGCAGCGCGGCGGGCGGGGTATGATTGTACGTTACAGGATGCGACCGTCATGGAGAGCGCCAAGGTTTTCGTCTCCGCCAGGTTGAGCGTGGCCCCTTCCAGTAATCGTTCTCGGATGCGGTCCAACGCAATCCCCGTCACAAAGGCATCGCGCATGAGGAGATTCGCGTGTTCGGCGGCCATAACGGCCTGACAGTCACAGTCCCGGACGAGTGGAATTAGGGCTCGCCAGAAGTCTACGATGGACTCACCAGGTAGTTGCGAGCGGGTGGCGAGTACATACCTGGCGAAGAGCGTGTTCGCCTTCTGCGCGTAGTGTTCCTTAAGGAGTTCCATTGCGTTTGTGGCGTAATTCGTGGCGTCTTGGATCAATGGGAACACACTGGAGCTCAGTCTGGAGTACAGGACGTTTATCTTCTGAGCTTCCGTTGGCGCGGGTTCCGCCGCGTTGATGTAGGCCTCAAAACATGCTAGCCAGGGAGTAACGTCTTTCCTGGCATCGGGCGAGTGAGGATCCTGCTGCAGGCGATCGGGCTTAATTCTGATATCCATTCTGTGGAAAATGTGACTGTAATAAATTGATGCACGATCAATTGCACAAAGACTAAAGTTGTGTACAACTGTGGCTTTATTACAGTCAGATGCGTGGCCTCCTGCTGCAGCTGGCGAAATGGCAGGGCACTGGAGGTCATGCATATTTATACAGTTCTCCATGGACGGAGCCAGCCGGCAGGAGCTACCGGTGAACCTGTAGTGCAGGTCCTACCTCACATCTCCTATTACAGTGGTTCACCACAATGTACAAATCCTTTTGATGAGGCACTGTTTTTTCCAGATGTCCGAATTGACCCTGCACAGCTGGCTGCGGCTTGCCCTTTGTAATTTATGGGCACAACCTAATGGGAGAAGCACAATGTGTGGTAACGAGCGAGACTTCCCGATGGCCACCCAGCGAGACCGCGACGGGTATCTAATGTCAATTAGGAATGATAATGATGCTCCATGGGCTTCACGACAGTGGAAATGGCTGTCCCACCAGCTGATTCACCTGGTCTGCACCCGGCAGCTCCCCGCTCCCAAGGAGGACCAGCTCTTAAACCGCTCCTTCCGAGCAAACCCAAGGCAGCACACAGCCATGCCAGTACACAAACCCGCTCCACGATTCGGAGATGCCGACCTGGTCAGACAGCTGGGCATGGTGGAGTCACGATGGGTCACCCTGTTCCCCCAAGGAGGTTGGAGGGTCAGCCACAGTTCAGCCGGTGCCACCTGGGAGGCATTGGCAGCGATTGTCAGCTCGGGGAGCATAACCAGGAGGACCTCGGTCCAGTGTCGGAAGATACTCAATGATCTCCAGAAGGCCACATGGGTGAGTTGACATACTTCCCCGATCAACTGACCCGTCTGCCACCCCAAACCTCCCACCGTCCATTAGATAGGGGGTTCGACCCGTTAACGATATGGAGGTTGGCCTTAATTGGTGTTAATTGGCACCTCGCCATGTCTAGGTCAGATCCGAAACCCACCGTAGGGAGCGGGCCAGTTAGATCAGAAACCTGTTGGTGTCTGGCGCGGATCCCAATTTTGGACTCACCTGCGATCCAAATGCGATCCGGGTGCGATTCGGCCATTAGATCGCGCCCATAGGCTCCAATAATGTAGTGAAAATATGCCCATTTGGAGGGAATTCCGTTCCCACATCTGCCACCTAGAAGAACAAGGGAGCAGATGCACACGATCACCAACAGCTGCATCTCCTCTAAGCCACACACCATTATCACTTGGAAATACATCGCCTTGTCTTCACTGGGTCAAAAAACTGGAACTCCCTCCTCAACAGCACTGTGGAGGTACCTACACCACATGGTCTGCAAAGGTTCAGGAAGCTGGCTCACCTTCTTGGCAATGAAGGCAACAAATGCTGACTTTGCCATGGACACTCAGCCCATGAATGAAAAAAAACCTGACAACAGTGATAAACCCTTTAAATAGCACTGACCAGGGTTCCTTCCTATTGTCGAACACGTGTTCAGCTGTGCAGGGTTAAGAGAAGGCACCTGTTGCAACCTTCATGTTGAAAATTGCACCATCAGAGTCACACCAGTATGACCTGCTGATAATGTTGCAATCTGCCTACTCTACAGAGTTCCAGCGCATGAAAGCAGCATCTACAATCACAACCCCACCAAATATTGTCTGGTTCAACTCGTACCAGAAGTGTGTGCGCGGATGTCATTTTAGGCCAGAAATGGCACCTATAGTTCCAAAACTACAGGCGCTGAACATCTAAATTTGCAGCCTGTCTGTCTCTTAACTAAGAATATGGCTATTGGGGATGTTCATTGAGAAGGATTTTTTTTAAAGTACCAATGTATTTAAAACTGTGAATCGTTAATGGAGCAGAGTTTCTCCTGGGATAAATAATTCCTGTTCACTGACAGTGTACATAGACCATTCGTGCTTAGCATGTTCCCTAGCCATACAGTTGGCAGCAGGCATGCAGCATGGCAATGGAGAAAGCAGGAGTGCCACACATTATTGGGGCAAGTTGGAGTCAGAAAATTATTTTTAAAAACGAAACAAGGAGGGGTGAGGAATCAAGTTTTGGCAGATTTAACAAATCAAGAAGCAGAGTCAAGGCAAGAAAGCAAAGTCGTAATAGGGAAAGGAAGGGTCAGAGAATGGCAGGAAGTGACAGAGAGAAAAAAACATCAGAATACACCAACAGACAAGACTCAACGTTGAAAGTCAATAATGAGGGGGCATATTTTAAGGTGAGGGACCAGAGGTTTAGAGGGGATTGGAGGGAAACAAAATTTCACCTAGAGGGTGATGTGAGTCTGGAGGGTAGTAAAGACAGGAAACCTCACAGCCTTAAAAAGTACGTGGATAAGCATTTGAAATGCCATAACACTCAAGGCTATGGGCTAAGTGCAGGAAAAGTGGATTAGTATAGATTTACTGAAGTTTTGACGGTGCAGATTCGATGTGCTGAAGGGTCTCTTCTGTACTGTATGACTCTATGCCCATCTGTGGTTAACTAAAAGAGTAAAGGAAAGCATAACACATAATGAAAAGTACATATCTGCAAAGATGAGTGGCAGGTCAGATGATTGGTCAGAATATAAAGAACAGCAGAGAATGACTTGAAGGTTAATCAGGAGGAAGAAATTAGAGTATGAGTGGGAGCTAGCGAGAGATGTAAAAACGGATAGCAAGAGGTATTTAAAAAGAGAAAGAGCAAGGACAGTGAGTTTTTGCCTCTGGAGAGTGACAATGGGGAGTTATTGGCAGATACTCAAAAAATGGTAGATGAAATGAACAAATATTTTACTTTGCCGTTCACTACAGAAGATACAAAAAACATTCCAGTAATAGCTGTAAATCAGGAACTGAAGGGGAGAGAGGAACCTGGGGACATTACAATCCTAGGGAGGTAGTGCTGAGCAAACTGATGAAGCTGCAGGTTCACAAGTCTCAGGGTCCAGATGGGCTTGAACATAGGGTCTTAAAAGAGGTGGCTGATGAAGTCATAGATCAATTGGTGTTAATTTTCCAAAAGTTCTATCAGATTGGAAAGCAGCAAATATAACCCCGCTATTCAAGAAGGGAAGGAGGCAGAAAGCAAGAAACTATAGGCCGGTTAGCTTGACAGTCATGGGGATAGTGTTAGAATCAATTTTGAACCAATCATTAAGGAGGTTATCGCTGGGCATTTGGACAAGCTCAAGGTAATCAGGAAGAGTCATCATGGTTTTGTCAAAAGGAAGTCACGTTTAACTAATTTATTGGCGTTCATTGAAGAAGTAACATGTGCTGTGGATATATGTAAATGTACTGTACTTGGATTTTCAGAAGGCATTTGATAAGGTACCATATCAAAATTTATGGGGAAAGTAAAAGTCCGTGATAAAGGCGATAACATATGAGCTTGGATAGAGAATTGGTTAGCTAACAGGAAATAGAGTAAGCAGAAATTGATATTTTCTGATTGGCAGGATGTAAAGAGCAGGGTCCTGCAGGCGTTTGTGCTGGAGCTTGAACCTTTTACAATTGATATCAATGACTTACAGGGGAGCAAAAGCATGATAGCTAAGTTTGCAGTTGACACATAGGTAGGTATGTTGTGAAGAGGACAAAAGGAGGTTGCCCTTCTGTATAGATAGGTTGAGTGAGTGAGCACAAATCTGGCAGAAGGAGTATAATGTGGGAAAATGCAAAGTTGTTCACTTTGGCAGGAAGAATAAAAAGGTTGAGTATTACTTAAACAGAGAATAATTGCACCAATGTGCTGAGGGATCTAGATGTTCTGGTGCATGAGTCACAAAACGTTAGCATGCAGGCACAGCAATAATTAAGACGGCCAATTGGATGTTATGCTTTATTTCAAGAGAGATTGAACATAAAAGTAAGGATGTTATGTTTCAATCGGTGATACCAAATTACAAATACTGAATGCAGTTTTGGTCTCATTATTTAACAAAGGAAGTAAATATATTGGAAGGATTCAGAGGAGGATTACTCGATTGATACCTGGAAAGCGTGGGTGGTCTTATGAAGAAATGTTGAACAGGTTGGGCTTGTTTCCAGTGGAGATTAGAAGAGTAACAAGATCTGCGCCTGCAAGAAAAGGGCTCTCTAAATTCTGCCCATGGTTCTTGATTCACCTGTATCTGCACCAGACAAGCAAGCCAAAAGATTACCAAGCAATACAAGCTGAACACAGCAGCCTTAACAACAGAAAGCTAAAGGATCCCAATAGATATGGACTACATAGGAAGACGAGTTGAGCATCAGGTTGAACTTCCACATTCTTTGACTTGGGTTCATGTCATTTTGATAATAGCCTACAGAATCAAGAGGTGGGAGGGGGGAAGAACTTAAAACAGTTAAAATTACGAGGAAAAAGATATTGAGATGATCATTTGAGTTAAGGGCTGACAACTCTCCAGGTCCTGATGGAATTCATCCAAAGATCTTAAAAGAAATGGCTGCCGAGATTGAAGATGCAATGGCTTTAATTTTCCAAAATTCCCTGGATTCTGGAAGGAGCCCATCAGATTGGAAAATAGCAAATATAACTTCTCTATTGAGGAAAGGAGAAAGACGGTGAGCAGGAAACTAAAGACTAATTAGCCTAACAATTGTGATAGGGAAAATTCTTATACCTATTATTAAGCAGGGCGTAGCAGGGTAGTTAGGAAATCTTAATGAAGTCAGGCAGGTTTTAGAAAATGGAAATTGTGCCTGACTTGATTTTTAGTTATTTGAGGAAGTAACAAGCAACATGGATAAAGGGGAACCTGTACCGGGGCGTAGTTGGATTTCCAAAAAGCATTTGAGTAGGTGCCAAATCAGAGGTTACTAGGCAATATAAGAGCTCATGGCACAGCACATATTAGCATGGATAGAGAATTGGTTAGCTAACAGGAAGCAGGGAGTAGAGATAAATTGGTCATCTTTAGATTGGCAGGATGAAAAATATAGCCACAGGGATCAGTGCTTTGCCCTCAATTATTTACAATCGATATCGCTGATTTGGATGAAAGGATTGAATGTATCATTGCCACGTTTGCTGATAACATCAAGATAGGTAGGAGAGGTAAATAAAGGCCATAATCTTCCACACTGGCATCTAGGTTCTGCAGCGGGTGCAGCAATAGGAGTGATTTCCACTGCGGGATAGGAGGGGGGAGGGGGGAGTTGTACAGGGATGGGGGGACAGCTGACCACACCTGATCTTGTGCTCTTGAGCTCACTAAATATGTATTCATAAGGGATTCACTGATTCTTGGGGCAGGTAGGAAGTTGCTGTCCTCGCTGTTCCCTCGTAATCCATATTCATATTCAAACGGCACCCAAGTAGCCTGCACTATCCTATCCTCCTTTGCCCTGCCCCTGCTCCACCCTTCCCAACCAACCCTTCCTTGGTTCTCCTTCGCATTGCCATCACCCAATCTCAAGCATAGGCTGGCATTTACAGACACTCCCAAAGTGCACAATGCAGCACTAACTACCATTAATCATGCTCGACGTCTACCTCACCAGCTGCACATCATGTGCAGTTGTAAAAGTGAATGTTCTAATTACTCGCTGGCAGGGAACTTAATTTGACGGGGCAATTTAATTTGGGTGTGGTGGCCTTTCAGTGAACATGAACGACTTGCTAATGCATACAAAACAGCTTCCTGACATTGTTCGTTGGAAATCTTGACTCTCCTTTAACCTTCCTGAAAAGGCACGAGAACATAATTGTTACGTTCATCCCACCCTTGGGAAACTGATTTTTGGCCTCGTGTTAAATTAAGTCCTGCCATCCACCAAGCTTCCTGCTGCAAAGTGATGTTTAGTGAATGGTCAAAATCAGATGGTGAAATGTGAATTCAATAAAAATATGGAATTAAAGTCGAATGATGACCATGGAACCATTCTCATTTGTTGTAAAAACCCACCTGGTTCAATAAAATGACCTTTAGGGAAGGAAATGTGTCATCCTTATGTCATCTAATGTGGTTGACTCTGTCACATGTACCAAAGTACAGTGAAAAGTATTTTTCTGTGGCCGAGGGAATGTACACAGTACGTATATAGTAGGCCCAGCAAGCCACTCAGTTCAAGGGCAATTAGGGATGGGCATTAAATGCTGGCCTAGCCGGTAATGCCCACATGCTACAGATGAATAAAGAAAACTGTGACGGCGACGTACACGTTTCACACTGTCAATCTCATGGAAAACGTAAATGCCATCACACCATTCAAAGTGTTTGACAATATTTAATTATCTGTCCAAAGAGAGTTGGTAGCTATTCACTATTAGCCACAATTAACCAGGGGCAAGTGCCAACAAACAACCTCTGTGAATTTTAAAGACATTTATCCACAGGCATGGAAAGCCACGGTGAAGCGTAATGCTGTGAAATTTTCAGAATACAACTAATTCCATGTTCAGGATCAATAGTCCTGGAGTGCAAGTACAATCCATAATCAATGCTCCCGGGTGTCACATATGTTCCACATTATGGAAAATAAAGGCCCAGTGATTGTGGTTCTACTGCCATCCCATGCCGTCACAGTACTAACAATCCACTGAATCAATCAGACATCAGAAGGCCGATCAATCTCATAAATTATTCCGATCTCCTCAGTTCATGGACTAACATTGAAATATCCAGAATATTACAACAAGATTGGCAGCTTCAGGGCAAGTGCAACATTACACTTGCAGGAGAATGCAAGTCCAGAAATTGATCAACCATATAAGTGCAGCATTGACATACAAGGTAATTTGTAGGTTGAATTAGACTAAATGGAGAAAGACTTAATAATTAGAAGAGTACAAGGGCACATAGATTGGTATGGCTCAATCACATGCCTCGTGATGAACGATGGGTTATTCAGAGCATGCATTGATTGATGCCTTTGAAACACACATTTAAGACATTGGGCAAGATCTTCTGGATGGTCACGATGAAGGGGCCTGGATTCTCTGATATTAAGGCTGTATCCTGACGCCGGTGTGGGAACGGTGGCGTTTTACGACCGAAGAATCGGCACAAAATAGCCACCGTTTGGTGGGGGGCTACCAGGCAGGCAGTATAGCCGGTGGCTCTAGCTGCCTATATGGTCGGGGAATTGCCGGGTCCGTGGCCGCACATGCACACAGCGACAACCTGCAGCGGCTGTGCCGTGCAATATTACGCCGATCGCGCGCGGGCCCGGCCTGCCAAATAGTGTCCCCCCTTTGGCCAGGCTTGTGACCCCCAGACCACCCCCCAACTGTGTCCCCAGCCCCTGTCAAAGTCCCACATGCCCGCGAATCAGCTCTCCCCCGACTGTGGTGGCGCTGGACTGAGTCCGCAGCCACCATGCTGAGTACCCGACAAAAAATAACATGGAACTCGGACCATCGGAGGCGGAGCATCAGGGGGGAGGGTCTTAGGTAACGTCCTGAGGACATCCATTCGGAATGCAGCATACTCCTAGAGTATGCCACTTTGGAGGAGGCAGAGCATAGGGAAAGCGGCGCCGACCCGATTCCGCCGCAAACAGGGATTCTCCGGCCGATCGCCAAACGCGATTTCGGCGCTGGCGACCGAAGAATCCCGCCCGGGATCTTTTGGTCCCACCAAGGTTGATCTCCCACCATGTGTTTCCAGTTGGCATGGGGTGGATTCAGGTGGGAAATTCCATTGACAGTGGTAGGACCAGAAGATCATGATGCCGGCCAATGGTGGGCCACCTCCTATCACCGAGAAAGATGCTGTGGACAGGGCAGAGAACCTTGCCTATTGTGCTTCCAAAATACCCACATTAGAAAATTTAAATCTGAGATTTGCAAGAACAAAATTGTGTTTGAAGTTTAATGCCAAGTATATAACATCTCTCAGAGAAGTTCCAAGAGCTTATTACATTTTCTACCCCATTTGGACAATACTGCTTCTAACCATGTCCTCTTGGACTATCTGTTAGTTAGGAACTCTTTCAAAATCGCATGGACTGCATTACATGCACTGGACCAGAATACATCCGTATTACAGATGACATAGCTGTTGTGGGAAGAACAAAGCAAGAACATGATCATGGTCTGCATTTATTGATGCAAGCTGCACATAATGAAGATTGGTTCAACAGTATGAAATGCGACATCAACCTGCAGTGGGGCCTAATGACTGCATAATGGCCAAATGCTTGACGGTGTGTTTTTATTATTTTTCTCACATTTAGTAAGTAATCAATGTTTTCTTTCTTTAACTCAGGAAAATCTTCGCCAGGATTCTCCGACCCTCCGCGCCGCAATCGCACTTGGCGCGGGGGCGGAGAATGGGGCGTCGGGCCTGATCGCGGGTCCGACACCTTCGACGGAGAATCGCCACCAGTCGCGCGCGCGCAGTCGATGTGGCGTCGGTCGGATGCCGTTGAAAGAGGCCCCGGTGGCAATTCTCCCCGGATGACCGGCCGAGTCCCCGCCGGCGTGGTTCACGTATGGTTCCACCCTGCGGGAACTCAGAGTCGCGGCTGCGGTGGTCGTCCTGGTGGGGGGGCGAGGAGGGGCCTCCACGACAGCCAGGCCCGTGATCGGGGGCCACCGATCAGTGGCCGTGCGCGATCTTGGGGGCCGACTCGCTGTGTGGGTCCACCATGTCGGGCGGGGCTGGCACCGCAGGCAGCCACAGCGCGCACGCGCGGACCCACGGCCGGAAGTGCAGGGCCCCGTATCGGCCCCGTGTGAGAAATGGAATATCAATCACACTACTTCGTCTTCTCCTCATCACCCGACATGTAATGAGCTAGCTGAATTAATTATTTGCACATTTAAATCCCGAATTCTCAAGTGCAGACAGACTAAGCAAGATCTATTCCTTGTAATGTTACATAAGAGAGCAACATCTCTGTAGCTCTGTAGCTATTCCATGACCGACAAAGCTCCTGTTTAGCAGATCAGTGTGTGCGAATCTACCTACTCTTACCCATTCCACTCCGTCAGAAACTAGAAAGCATCTTTTCAAACTGCAGAAGAGGATGGCCAAGGCACACGATGAAAATACAGGTACAGAATTGCCAAGTTTACTATTGGGAAACGTCCATATCCAGGATCCCACAAAAGGTATGCAGCAACCAGTGGAGGTTGTAAGTCCTATGAAGTCATTATACTGAAAGGCGAAACAGTGAGGCATTAGCGAGGAAAAATCAGACCCATTCCAGCTCCTCAACCATCATACATTTCTATTGCATCTAGGACAGGATCCCAAATACAACCAGAAACAACATTCAAGAATGACAATCCCACAGATTGCTGTGGACGATTAAAGAAACTGCCAGACAGGGCTACCATCACAAGACATTGGCATACCAACAGTTTACCTTTCAGCTGTAGAGACTCATTGATTCATCAGCTCTATGCACTTAGGTAATTTCAAATAAACATAATGCTTGTAAATAATTGTACTCTATTAAAGTTGGGGAAGTATCTTAGAAAAATAAGGGGAATGTTGTTATAGGCCTTTAAAGGTTATCAGCATGATATCACCTGAAGGAAAATCTGTCATGTGATTGAGTCATTCGTTTCACTTTTGCTTTGAGCAGAGCACACATACAGGTCTAATGTTGGTTCTTGAGATCTAGGAATGCCCATTCAGGTTGAATGTATTTTTAGAGCTTTCACCCTGTGTCCTGTCCCCATGCTTCCACCATTGATTACCCAACTTGCCCACCTTCATGGCCTTCCCTTGCCAATTGGTAGAGTGAAAGGACTCTTCATTATCCAAGTGGGTGATTCTTGATTGTCAGTTAAACACCCCTTTTTCCACACCGCAAATTATTTTCTAACTATTGGGATGAATGCTTAAAGAAACTGAAACAAAAACAATTTTTTAATGTCTCTACGATTTTCTCAAAAATTTCCTCACAGCAAATCCAGCGGCTAATTTTCAATTCTTGCATGGTTGGTAACCAAATTGAAATATTACTTTGGTTAAAGGCTTGTTCTGTTGAACTGTTTTATGTGGCCTTTCTGAACATTTTTCATGAGTAGTACAGATTGATTTGCGAGAGTCAGTGGTGTACAATTAGAACTTTTTGTATTATTGAAAATCATTCGACATGTCTTAGTTCACTCAAGGAGAAGAGATTTAGAGAAAATAGCCAATTCAATTTGAAAGTAGGAGTGTACACAATGCAGCTCAGATCATGTATGTAATACATCTCAGACCATATACACATTACAGATTATATTATATACACAATACAGCTCAGATCACAATAAAGAATACAGTTCAAATCATGTACACAATATAGTTCAGATCATAACACAATACATCTTAAATTATACAAGAGTACAGCTCAGATCATGCATACAATATAGCTTAGATTATGTACACAATACAGCACAGATCGCATACACAATACAGCTCAGATCAGATCATTACACAATACAGCTTAGATCCTGTATACAATACATTTTAGATTATGTACACAATACAGCACAGATCGTATACACAATACAGCTCAGATCAGATCATTACACAATACAGCTTAGATCATGTATACAATACATTTTAGATTATATACACAATACAGCACAGATCATATACACATTACATAGAATTCCTACAGTGCAGAAGGAAGCCATTCAGCTGATTGAGTCTGCACTGACCCTCTGAAAGAGCACCCTACCTCGTCCCACTCACTGGCCCTATCCCCTAACCCCATAACCCCGCATAACCTGCACATCTTTGGACACTAAGGGACAATTTAGAATGGCAAATCCACCTAAATTACACACCTTAGGACTTTGGGAGGAAACACGGATCACCCTAAGGAAACCCACACAGAAGCAAGGAGAACATGTAAACTTTACAGTCAGCCAAGGCCAGAATTGAACCCGGGTCCCTGGTGCTGTGAGGTAGCCGTGCTTACCACTGTGCCACAGTGCCGCCCATCTTAGATTATATGCACAACACAGCTCAGATTATATAAACAATTCAGCTCATCATATACACAATACATCTCGGGTCAGACACTCACATGAAACACTTACTGTTCTGATCAGTCACATCACACAGATCTTCTCAGTCAAATAGTACAGCTCACATCAAAAACACAGAACAATTCACATCAATTACACATTACAGCTCACATCAGTCAAACACACAGTTCACATCAGGCGCACAATACAGGTTAGATTGCTCATACGATGCTTATTGCTCAGTTACATTAGAGAACTCTTATAGGGGCTGGTTTAGCACAGGGCTAAAGGGCTGGCTTTTAAAGCAGACCAAGGCAGGCCAGCAGCACGGTTCAATTCCCGTACCAGCCTCCATGAACAGGCACCGGAATATGGCGGTGAGGAGCTTTTCACAGTAACTTTATTTGAAGCCTACTTGTGACAATAAGCGGGTTTCATTTCATTTTTTCATTCAGAACTCACATCAGTTATACAATAGTTACTCATTTTTCACTTGATTGCACTGGACTGTGGTTTTACCAGCACTGAGTAGATGGAAGGTGACCGCTCACCATTGGACTAACTGAGGCCTAGCTGGCTAATTGGTGGTCACTCAAGAGCCTCTTCCTGTGGCCATGGGTATACCTTAGTTGCATGCCCCTGGGCTTACAGGTTCCCTCCACGAATCTGTGCCCCGAGGATCAACCAATGCCAAAGGTTGCCCAAGGTTTAAGAACACTCTCTTCCTTCTCACAAACATACAAGCTCCCTCACCCAGGCCTGCCTGACTGACCCGGCAAACCTGTCCTGCTTACCTTAACTCCAGGCCTCCAGGAGTACTCCTGGCCCAGGGTCCACTGATTGGCCAGCAACTCTTGGGGGGCAGGACATCCTGCCTCAGAAAGGTGGACCTGCGATGTCAGGCAATGAATTGCCGAAACCATGTAAAATAAAGTCTGTTGGAGGATGTAAATATGATAGGCATAAAGACCTCGGGGACATGTGGAGTAAAGGGTTAACATCAGAACTACATGATGTTGATGTATGATGATGTGAAACAGCATGAGTGAGTGACGGAAATCTGGGAGGCGGAGATATTTCAAGCTCATGCAAAGTTCTCATAGGTACATAGTAGCTGTAAATACACAGCAGTGACTTTAACAAACTACAGTCTCGAGCAGCTTGCTTTGAGAGAATTGACAAGCCCCATAGAACCACGTCTAGGCCCTGAATATATGACAAAACAAAGGTGTGACTTCCAGGGCAGGAAAAGTTGGGCATTTTTAATGGCCAATGGCTAATTTCCAGACCTGTTGTGCACATCGCACCCTCTTCCTCACTCTGCCTTGTCACGCCTGCTCCATGATATATCCCCTCACAGCCAATTACCTTGCATGTATACCTTACATTCTCTTTTGATGCACTTCCTGTACTGTGGTAACATCCACCACAGCCACTCACCTTCAACCCAAAGTAATTTTATGTCTCTACCAGATAGTCACCCTCACCAATTTCTCTGTGTCCATTCAGTCAACACATGCCAATATGTTTCTCATAAGTCTCCTCTTTCCCCAGTTGCAGGAAAGGGAACGCCAGGGAGAAGAAGGGGACTGGAGTGGTCCTCCAGAGCATTCGCAGGTAATGACTTGAGGTGAGGAAGTGATCAGTGATGTTTTAGCATTCCAAGAAATGGAAAATAGTGATCTCCCAGTCACTGAGTTAAAATTAATGACCGATATGTCATGTCTTGATTTCTGCAGCCAGTGAAATATGATTATCTTTGTAACAGCTTGCATCATTTTGCCTTGCAGTACCATACTTCCATAATCGTTGTCTTTCTTCCAGGTCTTCATAGAATCCATAGAATCTCTACAGTGCAGAAGGAGGCCAATTAGCCCATCGAGTCTGCACCAACCCTCCGAAAGATCACTTTGCCTAGGCCCACCCCCGCGCAACCTCATCTAACCTGCACATCTTTGGACACTAAGGGGAAATTTAGCATGGCCAATCCACCTAACCTGCATCCACCTAACCAGAGCTATGGGGATAACGTGAAAACTCCACACAGCCTCCAAGGTCGGAATCGAACCTGGGTACCTGGTGATGTGACGCAGCAGTGCTAACCACTGTGCCACCATGCCGCAGATGCACGCAGAATTATTCAGTGGACTTCCCAGAGAACAAATCTTCAGTGGAGCATATTCCTTCAGAGGGTGGATGGCCACAGGACCCACGCTGAGCTGGAGGGCACCAAATAGCTTGTTCTCACCCAATGACTCAAATTCACAAGTGAGCAGGAGCAGACAGTAGTGGCAGAAACGTTGTTGGGTGTCTCCTTTCGAAGGCACAGCCCTTTCTAATTTGGCCAATTGTGCAACATAAATTGGACAGGCAGTGGAGTAGTGGTATTGTCGCTGGAATAGTAATCCAGAGACCCAGGATAATGATCCGGGGACCCTGGCTCGAATCCCACCATGGCAGGTGGTGGAAATTAAACTCAATGAAATATCTGGAATTAAAAGTCTAATGATGACCATGAAACCATTGCTAATTGTGGTAAAAACCCATTTGGTTCACTAATGGAAGGAAATCTACCAGCCTTACCTGGTCTGGCCTACATGTGACTCCAGATCCACAGCAATGTGGTTGACTGTTAAATGCCCTCTGAAATGGCCTAGCAATCCACTCAGTTGTATTCACCCACTACAAAGGATGCCACCCAGCATCGACACAGGCACCGGAAACGACAATACCAAACCCAACCCTGTCGACCCTGCAAAGTCCTCCTTACTAACATCTGGGAGCTTGCGCCAAAGTTGAGAGATCTGTCTCACACAGATTTGTCAAGCAGCAGCCTGACATAGTCATACTCACAGAATCATACCTTACAGACAATGTCCCAGTCACCACTATCACCCATGTATGTCATGTCTCACCCATCAAAGGTGGGGGCACAGTTGGAAGGGAGTTGCTCTGGGCATCCTGAACATCGATGCTGGACCCCATGAAGTCTAATGGCCTCAGATTAAACATGGGCAATTTGGACTCGCCGATTACCATGTACCGGCCACTATTAGCTTATGAATCAGTACTCCGCCATATTGAACACCGCTTGGAAGAAGCACTGAGGGTAGCAAAGGTGCAGAATATACTCTGGGTGGGGGACTTCAATATCCATCACCAAGAGTGGCTTGGTAGTACCACCAGAGACCGAGCTGGCCGGGTCCTAAAGGACATAGCTGCTAGACTGGGACTGAGCAGGTGGTGAGGGAACCCACAAGCGGAAAAAACACTTGAACTCATCCTCCCCAACCTGCCTGCTAAAGGTGCATCTGTCCATGATTGTATCAGTAAAAGTGGCCATCGCACAGTCTTTGTGGAGACAAAAACCCATGTTCACATTGTGAATATCCTCCATCCTGTTGTCTGGTCCTACCACCGTGCGAAATGGGATAGAATTCTAATAGATCTAGAAACTAACAGCACGTCTTTCGGGACTTGTGGGAGGAAACCGGAGCACCCGGACAAAACCCATGTAGACACAGGAGAACATACAAACTCCGCACAGACAGTGAACCAAGCTGGGAATCGAACCTGGGACCCTGGAGCTGTGAAGCAACAGTGCTAACCACTGTGCTACCGTGCTGCCCGGTTTGCCACATCCACGAAGCTGAACGAAATCTGAAACATCAGAATTGCGCCGTACCATCCTATATCTAACAGCCTGGCTGAAAGGGCAGTTCAGACATTCAAAAGAGGCACGAAGAAGCAGACCATGTGCTCCTTGCACACGAGACTGGCAATATTTTTTTAAATTGGAGAACTATGTTGCACGTGACAAAGGGGTAGCACCAACAGAGCTGCTGATGGTCCATAGTGTCATGTGAGAGTGCCTTTAAGAAATGGATGTTTACACAATGTACCTTTAAGAAAATGCAATGATGTCAGAGTGTGGGTGGAGCTGGGCTTTAGATCAGCCACTTTGGAGTTTTAAGTTTTGCAGTTTGAAAAGAGCTTGGGAGTGTCTGTGTTCGCAGTGAGCTGTATCTCTGCCATGAAAGACTATCTCTGGATCATTTGGGTGATTTAAACTCATAATAGTAAAGTCTTTAACCTGATGTGATTCTGTTTAAAGGTGTTAAGTCTCTTGGAAGTTTGAAGGAACATTTTGAGGAATTATTTACTGTTGTAATATTTTTATAGTTATCTTTGAAGTAAGGGGTGTTAAGAGATCCAATGCTTATTTAAGATGTTAAGTTGAGTTCATGGAATAAACATTGTTTGTGTTTAAAAACCCACGTGTCCATAATTGTAATCGCACACCTAGGGAACAAGCCGTGTGCTAGGAAAAGCAACAAATACATTAAAGGGGGAGGTTGGTTGAACTCCATGATACATTTTGGGGTTCTGAAAATGCCTCGCCCATAACAATAGGCTCAGGACCTGGTTAAACGTGACATTCCCGAACCTGGGTGAGAAAGTGGAAGCTCAACAAGTAGTGCAGAAGTGGTACCAAGGCCATTGGGAGCCAGGGCGGAAGCAATTTTGGATACGGTGTACTTTGGTTCCCAGGCACCATAATAGAGAGAACAGGGCCAGTCTCCTACAAAGTCAAGGTCAAATGGAAAATCCAATTTAAGCATGTGAACCACCTTAAGAAGTGGGAGCCTGCACTACATGACGCCCAACCAGCGTCGGTGATATCTCCACCTTCCAGAAACCACCCCTCAGCCAGGGAACCCATCCGACCATGACTCATTGACCAGACCAACAGGACGAAGATGATTCTGACTCATATACAGATATAGAGGCATCCGCACAGATGGACAATGTCATGTCCGGGATAAAGATTCTGGATATAGCCCTCCGGAGGTTGGCCAGAAAAAGGTGTTCAACCAACCAGTAGACACCACTCGACTCAGACCCACTGCAGGCTGACACTCGGACTCGGTCGAAGCAGTGCAGAAGGCCTCCTCAGATGACTCCAGAGGGGAACTTTTGCAGTTGGGGGAGGAAGGTGCCATAACCCCCATGAGGTCCAGGGGAAACCATTATCAATCCCCCCGTGGGGCTCGTGGAGTACGAGCTTCCAAGGTTCGGTAAATCGAGCATAAAAGCTGGCCTGAGCAGGGACCGGCATGTTGGTTGTCCCAACGGGGGCTTTGATTGTAGATAATTACTGTCGTGGGCAGACTTTGGCCAGATTTCTCAATTTGGGAGACAAAGGGCGGGATTCTCCATTGCCCGATGCCGATATCGTAATTGGTGATCAGGCAGACAATCCCTTTTGATGCCGAAATTGGGGGCGGCGCTGTTTTCTGATGCTCCGACCCCTCCAATACAGCGTCAATGATCAGTACACTGCACGCCGTTGGGAATGCCTCAGGACGTCACCTGAAGGCCTTCCCCCGATGCTCCGCCCCCAATGGGCTGACTTCCCGACGGCGGGGGACTCGTGTGCTCTGAGTTTGCGTCAACCTCGCGTGGCAGCCGTGGACTAGGTCCAGCACCGCCACAATCGGGGAGGAGGGAACCGTTCCCCTGGCCAGGGGGGCTTCGGCGGGGTCTGAGGGTACTGGTAAGGGTGGTCCGGGGGTGATGAGGAGATTTACAGGGGGGCACTATCTGGCAGGCCAAATCCGCGCGCAGCCGGCACCATGTTGTACGGCGCGACCGCAGCAGGTCGCCACCGTGTGCATGTGCAGCCATGGACCTGGCAATTCTCTGGTCGTTTATGTCAGGAACGCCGTGAGCTTTACATGATGCAGCTGCTAGTCCCTCCCCTCACCGGGTGGAGCATCGGACTTTTTCATCGTAAAACTGGACACTTCCTCAAAATTGGAGAATCCAGCCGTATGTTCTCCTGCCAGAGGTGGATTAGAGCTGATTTGCCCTCCAGCGGGGACCACAAATCAGGAAGCAATCCACTATCCCTTGCCATGCAAATTGTTGCATGGTGAGTATTCCGAGGGATTCCCCAGAGGATCCTTCTACCATCATCTTGAGAGGGTGACCGGACAGCGAGAACCCATGGCTCCCCACCCCTCCGCATTGCAAATCAGATCCTCAACCTCAACCCTGTATTGCAAATCAGCCCCCCACTCCCAAATTGTCTGGGTCCCCCCCTTCCTTCAAGTACGGGCATGACTCAACCCACCCACCGACCAGAGACCCCTAAATAGGGGGACCCCCCAGAGATGACCTAAATAAAGAGAGCACCCCCCCCCCCCCCCCGAGGTTTCAGAAATAAAGGGAACCCTACCTGGAAGCTAGAGAGCAGCACAGACAGGGCAAGTGAAAAAGATTGCTGTTGTAACACTCACCTGGGCATACAGCTGCTGGCTCAGACAGAGGGAGGACCTTGTGTGAATTTGTGAAAAGAGAAAGCAGTGACATGTGTTTAAATCCTTCAGATCCTTGAGCTACAAGCCATTCATTCAGTTCTCTTAGTAGGCTGTGATTGACAGCTTCCGCAAACACAGCAGTGAGCCTTACTTCATTCATATTTGTCATGGTTCAGTCACCCGAAAGTATTCTGGTCACAATGTTTGCAAATATCAACCACTCCAAAGAGGTAAGTGCTATCAATTTCCAGCCAAGCACTTCAAAATCACTCAAGCGTGAAGGGAAGGGTGGTGATTGAAATACATTTAACTCTCTTGGAAGTGGCTGATGATGATAAATATTGTTAGGGGGCCTCTGTGGGAGGGGCAGTCTCCCTATTTAGGGAGCCTCTGTTGGGGTCTCCCGAGCCACCACAAGGTCAAACACATCAGGGCCATGCTGGTAAATACCAGCAGTGATCCCGGCCAAGAGGACCAGAGGATCATGTGGGCCCGAGATTCTGGTGCCCGACTCACTAAGTGGATGCAAAATGGGTTAATAGCGTCTGTTTTCATCATCCCGCTGGCATGCGGGCATGAACTTTGATCCCGTCGCCAAGGGGGAACAAATAATTCCAAGCGGTCAACGATCCTCTTTTTACCCCAGACGCCTGATTCTACGCCGCATTAGGAACCCCGCTACCAGCGACGAGCGGCAGAGAATCCAGGCCTTTGTTTTTAAAGTAAACTAAATATTTATCCATCCTACCATTGCCGTCCTTGGTCATTACACATGGATTCATTAAAAAAACTATAAAAACCCAAAACAATACCTTCATATTCCTAGAAATAATTTTTTTTTTTCATGTACATATAAACGATTGATGTAGTTGTTCAAGCCTTGCTAAAGTGTTTCATGACTTCCTTTCATCATCAGTATAGAAATGGTCTTTGTCTCCTGTCTCTTCTCAGTCTCAAACAAAAATGCTTTGCCCACATGTTGAATTATACTGGAGGAAAGAAAGAAAGGGTGGCATGGTGGCACAGTGGTCAGCACTGCTGCCTCACAGCGCCAGGGTCCTGGGTTCAAATCTGGGCCGCTTAGCCCAAGGCTGAGCTTCTGTCTGCGGCAGGTCTGGGTCGGGTGGTCGCTGGTTGGGTGACTGACTGTGTGGAGCTTGCACATTCTCCCCGTATCTGTGTGGGTTTCATCCAGGTGCTCCGGTTTATTCCCACTTGCCAAAGATGTGCAGGTTAGGTGGACTGGCTGTGTTAAATTAGCCCTTAGTGTCTAAATGTTAAGCGGAGTTATGGGGATAGGGCGGGGAGTGGGCTGAGTTTAGGGTGCTCTTTTGGAGGATTGGTGCAGATGTGATGGGCTGATTGATCTAATTCTGCACTGTAAGGTTTCTATGATTCAAATGTTGTCTAACTGTTATCTAGAGTGAGAGATTATAATCACTCATTGAAATCTCATCCTGATGTCTGTTTTTCATTTCTACATTTTCATTCAATTTGTGCGCCAGTATCAGACTTTGTCACGCTGCTGATTGACTCCATGTTATTGATGTGCTGTGCATTTGCTCTTTTGGATTCATTATTATAACTCCACAACTGAAAATGATGGAACAATAATTATTTGTAGTTATTGAGAGGCCTTGGGGCCTTGGAATACTGTTAGGTTGTAAGTGCTCCTGGACACTGAAAAACAGCGTGAGCCACTTTTATAAGTTAATGGAATAAGAAGACTATAGGCTGTAGGTCAAAGATCATGTAAATATATTTGAGAGAAGTTAATTGGCCCATTCTTACACAAACAGTCGCATGTGCACCTACCCCTGACTACCCCCATCCTCCGATACCAACCAGTGAAATGTATACCTATTGCAATTAACCTTGGGTGGTGGAAAATATTGAAAAATGACAGAGAGGGCTAAACATTAAGCAGAGGGGTCTTTGATGTATGCAGCGCGATAGTTAATCTTTCCAGTTGGCTGAAAGCATGATGGTTTAAAATGTTGCCATCATAGCTCCATATACATGTGCACACCCATGATATATCACATAATTCCAAAGATCCACAACAAGTGCCAAGTCCAAATATAACTCATTGAAAATAAATAGTTCATAGTCCGTTCAAACATCTGGTGTGGAAAAGAAATCTTTTTGTGTCATCCAAATGTGAGCGACTGCCATGTGCCAGCACTAGCTTCATTTTCCTAATAAATCTAACATCAGGGAAGAGCATTCTACTTACCAAATCACATTAAGCTGTTTTGTTTTTCAGTCATTGGGCATAGGCATTCATCCTTTGATCTAGTCAGTACATTCTCTCAAAATACTATTCAAGATATGCCAAACCAACCTAGCACATATGGGCCATCTTAAAACGATGGGCTGATGACTCTGATTCACTTCATTTCAGAGCACAAACTAAGGAGTGGAACTAGAACCACAAGCATTAATGCTTGCGCCCTGGCCACATTTATTCATCAACCTACATCACTATATAGATGATCTGGTTATGATCTTACTGCTGTCGGTGCCATCTTATTGTATAAGAATTGATTGACGCATTTTCTATATTGTAACACTGCAACAATACTGTAGTACAGTCGGAACATCTTAGAGGATATCCTGAGGTTGTTAAAGATGTCACACAAATACATTTCTTTCTTGTTACTTATATTGTTCTGCAAGTTCTTGTGATGCATAATGGTCCAAATTAATCCACAAATGCACTCATTATAGTCAATAACTTATGTGAGGATGAAATCTTATTGCAGCAGATGCAAGGCTCTACCTCAATGCGAGAGTCGGTGGGCTTTGAATTAACACAAAAGAAGCACAACCAACACAGTTTGGATCCAGATTGGCAGAACCCATGATATATGGTGAAGCAGCAAGGAATTAGCACAGTCTCTTATACTAAAAACAACATACCAAGTGAATGAGACACAGAAATGCGTGGCACAAAATTGCTTGCACTGGAATCAAGCCATCTATCCTGATATGCTCCACTGGACCATTGAACCCAATGAAATGAAAAGTCATCAGATGGAAATAAGCAGGAAGTCATTCGGTGCATCTTAATGACTGAAGCAATGTGATCAGGAAACCCACAATGTTTTAAAGTCCATTCTTCATGTTTTGCAGATTGCAGTAAACGTTGTTCACATTTCAGTGATATAGTTTGTGATAAAACTATGTAAAATCGTTGTATGTGCCACATCAAATCTAAGACTGTTGAATCTTTTGTAAATACTGTACCATTTTGTTACATCTCGAGTATCTTCATGTCTCCCTTCCCTTTTAGGTTTCAGAAAGTAGTTTGGCAGACTCGTTGAACAAGTTAGTTAATGTAATATTTACGCGATGATATTTTATTTTATGATTCATTGATAAGTATCCAGGAGGCTCTTTGCGCTGGTGTGAACCCAGGTGTCAAAACAACAAACTTCTTTCAAGAGCAAAATAGAGGTAATTTGAATTGCAAATCAATATCTGATCACATGTATAGCTCATTAAAATATTTTCTTGTGTCTGTGCACTAATGATTGGCAGAGATGGATAGGAATTAGTAAGCTCTCCCCCATCTTTATTCTCTTCTTCCATTCAAAACTAACGAAGCTGAAAGTGGAACAAAAAGCCTCTTTGTGCTCATTTTGGTAAATCCTCACAGTGTGTTGAAGATCTAAACATTATTCATGAAGGTAATGTAGCTGCAAACTTCACAGGCAGCTCCAAGGAAGGGGAATCTCTCCTTGGCAGACAGCTTCTCGGAAACTTCACATTCCCACATATTGCAAACTATGCACCCATTATGCAAGTTTCTTTAACTTTCATCATCCATGGCAGTTTTCTTTTGCACTTCTGATTTTCTGGCCATCCCTATCACTGATAATATTCCACACTTCATTGCATAATATTCACCATCATCATATTCCAGGCACCACACCAAATGTTACGCTTCATTACAGATGTAAAAGAAAGGAAGGCCATTCATTGAAGTGGAGTCTGAGGTTTCCAGAGAAAAAAACAGCAATTAAACTCTAATTGACTTGGGGCTCTGTCTCTTTAACAAGATTGGGCTTTGTAGCTTTATCGTCTACCTTAGCATCAGAATAAAATGTGCGTTAACATGGCATGGATCTTCTGGCCTATTATAAGTTCCAACATATCATGAGTTTGTGTTATGGGAAAACTGCTCAGTCTGAAATAAAAAGAAAACTTGCTGATAATACACACCAGGCCAGTCAAAATGTGAGCTGGACTAACAGATCCAAGTTTTAGCCGAGCCCGTAATTCTCGATCAACAATCGAATGTTTCATCGGAATGCGAATCTCCCCATTTCCCGTCATAAGTTATGACCCGTTATTTCCATGGGGGCTCAACTAATCTCCTGCCATAACTTTAGCAAAGGATTAGCTGAAACCCCAGAGAAATTATTGTAAATGGCTGTTCATGTTGTTTCTCTGGAGTTTCCACTAATCAATTGCCAAAGTAATGGCAGGAGATTGGGGAACTTCATCGGGTTTTACAGCACAGAAGAAGCAGGGCTCACAGACTTCATGCTGGATGTCTGAAAGAGTATAATTTACCATAACCTTTCCCAAAACCCTACTAAAATTGCCTTTTCTCAAACACTTAAAATCACTTCCTTTTTGAAAGCTACTTTGGATTCTGCTTCGATCACTGGTCAGGCATTCCATGTCCGTGACATGGACTACTGTGTGATAACACACATTTCTTATCCCCTCTGTTCACTCCATTGATGTGGAGATGCCGGCGTTGGACTGGGGTGAGCACAGTACGAAGTCTTACAACACCAGGTTAAAGTCCAACAGGTTTGTTTCAATGTCACTAGCTTTCGGAGCGCTGCTCCTTCCTTAGGTGAATGAAGAGGTCTGTTCCAGAAACACATATATAGACAAATTCAAAGGTGCCAAACAATGCTTGGAATGCGAGCATTAGCAGGTGATTAAATCTTTACAGATCCAGAGATGGGGTAACCCCAGGTTAAAGAGGTGTGAATTGTCTCAAGCCAGGACAGTTGGTAGGATTTCGCAGGCTAGATGGTGGGGGTTGAATGTAATGTGACATGAATCCCAGGTCCCGGTTGAGGCCTCACTCATGTGTGCGGAACTTGGCTATAAGTTTCTGCTCGGCGATTCTGCGTTGTCGCGGGTCCTGAAGGCCACCTTGGAGAACGCTTACCCGGAGATCAGAGGCTGAATGCCCTTGACTGCTGAAGTGTTCCCCGACTGGAAGGGAACATTCCCTTCCCTTCACTCCATTGGTGATGATCTGAAATATATTCTCTCTATTTATAACTCACAATAAATTAATCTAATTATTTTTCCTATCAAAACTTATTAAAGCCCCAACCAATTTTGCATTCCTCTGGATCTCCTCTTAAACTTCCAATGAAAAGTGTATCAGTTTTACGAGCCTCTATTCAAAACTAAAGATTCTAATCCGCATGTCACAGGAGTGAATCTCTCCTGCAACCTTTAAACCAGTGATGGGCAACCTTGGCTAGTGAGTGGGCTGCTTGAGGTCACAGATATCGGTTGAGAGGCGGTAGATTTAGAACTGAGATGAGGAGGAACTACTTCTCGCAGAGGATGATGAATTTGTGGAACTTGCTGCCCCATAGTGCGGTGGAGTCATTAAATAGTTTCAAGAAGGAGAACAATATATTTCTGATATTAAAAAACAGGTTAAAAGGATATGTCGAATGGTAGGGAGTGGATTTGAGACCAGGAAGAGATCAGCCTTGATCTGATTGAATGGCGGAGCGGGTTCGAGGGGCTGAATTGCCTACTTCTGCTCCTAATTCCTATGTCCATGTGTTCCTATGTTCCTTCATCTCAGTTGGCTGCAAGATTGAAATTGGGGCTGTTCAATAACCATGACCCCATGAATAAGATTGAATACATTTAATATATGCCAAATATTTAATGGCGAGTTATAGAAAATGTTTAATCGTTTATATGATTACACCATTTATATCTTTTATATTATTTATAGAAATATCATCAATTTAAAATGGTAAAAACAAAAGAAATATTTACACTTTGGACAAAGAGAGCACGCATGGCTCTCGCAGTCAATGTTGTGTGCAATCAGCATGCACCTCACTTCACTTGCCCTTGCTTTGTTTTCGTACCATTTCAGTCATTCCAATAGGAAAAAAATTACGTGGACAGAAAATAAGTGGAATGTGGCAACTCTGTACATGGTCAACGGTCAACAAAATGTCTCATGGGCCGCACACTGGACCCAGACGGCCCGCATGTTGTCCCCGGGCCACAGATTGCCCATCACTGCTGAAAATGGAATTGACCTCTTTCTTAAACTGTTTACATTTTACATTATAGGTTCAAAGGTAAACTCTGGGGCAATACAATGTTGAATGTAATTCAGTAAGAAGGGTGAGGTAATGCATTTAAGGAGGGCAAAAAACAAGGCAGGAGAAGACACAATTAATGGTAAGATATTGACATGTAAAGAGGAACACAAGGACCTTGGAGTGCATACCCACAGACCCTGAAAGTACAGGGCACGGAGATAAAGTGGTTAAGAAGGCACATCGAATATTATCCTTTATTAGCTAAGAACGGTGATGTTATGTCAGAATTGTATAAGACACTGGTTACAGCTTGAAAACTTCATGCAGTTCTGGTCACCGCACTACAGAATGACAGAATGATTGCAGCATAGAAGGAGGCCATTTGGCCCATTGTGGCTGCACCAACTCTCCAAACGGGCATTATGACTAGTGTCATTTATCTGCCTTTTCCTCATACCCCTGCACATTGTTTCGATTCAAGTAGTCTCTAATTCCCACTTGAATGTTTCACTGGGCAAAATCCAGATCAGCATATTTTAAAAAGGTCTGGACCAGGCACTGGTCCACCCAAACGTGAGCCAGGCAGAGTGGCAACTGGAGGGTTTACCAGGCCATTGCAGACCCCTGGGTGATCATTGTGGCCTTCTGGTTCTCCCTCTGGCACTCGGGCACATTGGCACTGTCACCCTGGCACTGTCAAGGTGCCTGGATGGTACTGCCAGGCTGGAAGGGGCACTGCCAGGGTGGCAGTGCTGGGGTGCTCAGTGCCAGGGTGGCACTGCCAAGAGTCAGGGCCGGAGGGGAGTGGGGAGGATTAAAAAGGGGGGTGCTCAGTGACTCCATAGCGGAGTTCCCTCAATTGAGGGGGGATAATGCCATGTGTGTGGGGGGTGATAGTGCCCATGGTTGGGGCACCTCAAGCTTACTTAGAGATTCAGACACCCTTTCAAAATGGTGGCCCGATCTCTGAGGAGCCGGTCTTGCCAGCAATTTCAGCTCCCCAATGATAAAAACATTGTGTGGGCTTGACCAAGGAGAAATCCTCCAAGTCCAAAAAAATAACAACTGACGCAATCAAGTGCGCCTGAAAAGCAGCGCGCCATAGCGCATTGTGGGCAATAGAAGCCAGGAGACTCTGCTCCTGGGATCTACCCGGCTCGCAACGCCTCGCACGATGTTGCAATGTAAATCCCGCCCATTGTGTGCGTGATCACGTTTTGGCAAATCTGCTCATCAGATCGAGACTCCGAACCTCACGCTAATATAGTTTCCCAAGGCACCCGTGGGTTGGGATCTATCCCCTTCAACCTTGGACTAGCGCCGTTCAGTACTGGTCTCCATAAACAGGGTCGAGACGGAACAGCACTCGTGGGGGTCTCCCAGGGGATAGGAGGCGCTCAGTGCATGTCCTTTGGGGAGGGAGGTACCCCGACACTGTTGGTGCCACGTGAGCACTCTGGAAAGGCTACCTGGGTGCCAACCTTGCACTGCCAAGATGCCCACATGCACTACCAGCTGATATGGGCACTCCAGGGTAACAGGGTGGCACTGCTATCATGTATTGCCTTGCCTTGCTTGTCCTGCCCAAGTGCATCACCTCAAACATTTCAGGATTGAATTCCATTTGCCACTGTTCAGCCCATCTGACCAGCCCATCGATATCCTCCTGTAACCTAAGGCTATCCTCCTCACTATTTACCATCCCACCAATCCTGGAAAAAGACAATTTCTGATAGGCAGAACAAAACTAAATGGAGCTGATTTTAGATACAAGTGATAGGACATTTTAACTTTGCTTGCAATGGCGCAGTTGTGGGGGTATATTAAGATGGTCAGGTAAATTGTGACACTTTCAGAATGCATCCCACCCCAAAACATCTTAATCTGGCATGACAATACTGCCTATCAGTGGGTGAATGGTGTTGCATACACATACTGGATACACATACATCAGGCTTCGGTTCCATTTGTGGGCCGGTCACTATTAGAAGGAGGACCATTTGCTTCGGAAATTGGAAGAGGAAAATGTGACAACGGGAAAGTTATTCCATTGGAAAATTTCACTCAGCCAAACATAAATGCAAACGCTTGCTTCCCCGGGCACAACAATGCGAGTAATCTGGGGCAGGCCTTCTGATGCATTCTCAAACATCCCCCCGTACCTTTTCCCAACCATACCCCCAGAACCAACAAAGCTGGCAAAATACCCGAACACCCACCCTGAAGAGCCGCGTTGGGAAGCCCAATCGAGGTGCACAGCTGGCCGGCTTGTTGCAGGCTGAGGCCCAATTTCCAGCAAACCTCAATCCAAAGTCATCATGCCTGCATTCCAGTTGTTGCACTGGTTCGCATCTGTTTTTGCAGCTACACCATTTTCTTGGCCATAACACATTGGGTATGTAAGACAAACAAATGTGGTAACCAAAACAACAGTGACCTCTACAAAGGAAAGGAAAATACTTTCAATGGCACTATTTATGTCCTCAGGCTCCCTCAAAGTTAATGGAGTATATTTGTAGACACTTCTAATGTAGGGAAATACAGCAGCCAATTTATGTACAACAAGGACCCACAAACAGCAATGAGATTAATTACCAGACATTCATTTTGAGTTGTGGTGGTTGAGGAAATAAATGTTAACAGAATAACTTGTTAAACTCAAAGCTGTGGAGACTCAGGTTCACTGCAGAATGGACAAGAAACTGGTTGCAGGATGGAATACAATGGGATGGATTTTCTGTTTCTGAGACTAAGTGCGGAGGATCTGTGGCGTTCTACATCAAAGAAATCGGCGGCAATCCCTCACCAATCCGGCAACCAGTGAGGAGCAAGCAGCCGCGCCGCATAAAACCCCCGGCTCCCATGATATAAATGGTTGGATAATGACCGGATCCGTGGCTGTGAATGCCCACGGTGACGACGTGCAGCGGCCACACAGTAAAACATTGTGCCGGCCGTGAGCAGACCCGACCTGCCAGATGGTGCCCGCCCTGGCCACCCCCCACCAGTCCCCCCCAGCCCTCGCGGAAGCCCCTCCCCCCGGCCAGCAGCAGGGCTCCGGCCTGACTGCGGTGGCGTGAACACATTCCGCAGCCACCGTGCAGGGTTCCCGACGGCTGAGACCACACGGTCCCCGCGCGGTCGGGAATTTGGCCCATCGGGGACGGAGCATCAGGGGAGGGCCTTCAGGTGATGCACTAAGGCCGTCCCAATGGCGTGCAGTACAAGACGCGATGACGCCATTTTAGAGGGGACGGAGCATATAAAACCTGCCTCAATGATTTTGGCATCAAAAGGGATTCTCCGCCTGATCGTCGATTACAAAATCAGCATCGGGGAATGGAGAACCCCGGCCAATACGTTTTTGTTAGAGGAGTCATGGCAGAGTAAGAGGGCTAGTACATAGTGGGGTGCCCTTGGGCTCAGTATTGTGACTGCAGAATTCAGAAACTCGACAATATAATGGCAGGAAAGGCAATGGAATTGGACGAAGCAGCTCAGAAATTATGATAATTCGGCAAAATAGATAGATGAGCAGACAGCTGGCAGATTAAATTTAATGCAGCTAAGTATTAGTAATTGAACAAAGGGTGGAAACATGAATGTACGGTATGAATGATGTTTAAATAACTACGGATGAAGTTGAACAAATCTTAAGAGGTTGAAAAAGATATAATTACCCTTACCTGGTTTTATTCTTATCAAATAAACTGTAACTTGAGGATGTCTTGCCATGGTTTCTCTACCCCACCCCACCACCCGTACTGATACCTCTGGAATCTCACAAGGATCTATTCGTAACGCCCCTTTCCATTTCTCACATGTTGCCGCTCAATGGCAGTAGAAGAACACAGCACTTATTAGGAGCAGGCATATGCTAATCAGCCCATCGAACTTGCTCCACCCTTTGATAAAATCTGGTTGTGTTTCAGTTCCACTTCTCTATCTGCCCTCCCGTAATCTTGACCCCCTTGTCTTTGTCATTGTTTACTCCAATGGTGCACTGGGAAATTCCTCTCGGCAATTGTCCAGAAACACTAACCTACTGTGGACAATTGCGCTGGGCTGGAAACCATCTGACAGAAGAGATTTAAATTGCTAACTTTGTATGATTCTGCCTGTTTTACCCTGTGGGTACGCGGGAAGAGTTAGAGGGAAAACGTCACTTCTAATTCCAGAGTAACTATTTGAAAAGCCCAGATCCAGCCTTGCGACCCCCCCCCCCCCCCCCCCACCCCGGCAGCCCCCACTACCACCGCCCCACACACACACACAAACCCCCAGGAGGCCCACCATGTCACCCCCACACCCCACCAGACCCGACCTGAAAACTCCCACTCCCAACCCGGATCCTTCCCCCACCGGCCTGACCCCACTCCTTCCGATCTGACCTCCCCCCCCTCTCACCAGCCCGACCCTATCCCACCTCCTGGTGCGACCCGGATCGACCAACCCCTCCTTCTTGAACTGACACCCTCCTGCGGAATTGACAGCCTCCTCCCAAAGTGAGCCTCCGTTCTCCAGTCCAAATCCCCCCTTCTCCCAGACTGATCACTACCACTTTGAGACTGCCGCACCCCCTCCCAGACTGACCCCCACCCTCATCGACTGATTCCCGTTCTCCCCTTCCAGTCTGACATTCCCCTCCCCGCTCCAGACTGACCCCCTCCCCCTCCTTCTGGATTGAACCGCCCCCCCCCCAGCCTGACATCCCCACCCATCCAGTCTGACCCTCCCCCTTCTCCAGTCCTTCCCCCCGCCCCCTCCCCAGTCCTACTCAACCCCATGCACCCTCCGGTCCCAGGAACAAGCCACGTGAGCCTTCTCTGAAATGTTTCTAATGCAATTATACCCTTTTTCAAATCAGGAGAACAAAACTGCACCCACAGCTCCATATGTCATCTCACCAAGGCCCTGCACAGTTCCAGTAACATCTCCCTACTTTATATTCCATTCTCCTTGCAATAAACACCACATTCATTGAGCCTTTTTAATCACTTACTGTACTGACATACTAACATTTTGTGATCATGAACACTCAGATCTCTCTGTACAGCAGAGTTCTGTAATTCCTCTCCATTTAAATAGTATACTGCTTCGCTGTCAAACTGGACAAGTTCACATTTCCCACATTATACTCCACCTGCCAATTCTTTTCTCACTCGCATAACATCTATATATATATATATATATATATATATCCATTTGTCGACTAGTAACCTTCTCTTGAAAATTTACTTTCCTATCTATCTTGGTGTCATCAGCTAATTTAGCTATTATACATTTGGTTATTTCATCCAAGTCTTTGTTGTAGATTGTAAATATTTCAAGCCCCAACACTGATCCCTGTGGCACTCCACTCATAACTTTTTTTTTCATAGAATTTACAGTGCAGAAGGAGGCCATTCGGCCCATCGAGTCTGCACCGGCTCTTGGAAAGAGCGCCCTTCCCAAGGTCAACACCTCCACCCTATCCCCATAATCCAGTAAACCCCACCCAACACTAAGGGCAATTTTGGACACTAAGGGCAATTTACCATGGCCAATCCACCTAACCTGCACATCTTTGGACTGTGGGAGGAAACCGGAGCACCCGGAGGAAACCCACGCACATACGGGGAGAATGTGCAGACTCCGCACAGACAGAGACCCAAGCCAGAATCGAACCTGGGACCCTGGCGCTGTGAAGCAATTGTGCTATCCACAATGCTACCGTGCTGCCCTGCTAATCAAAAAATGACCCATTTATCCCTACTCTCTGTATCCTATTAGCTAACCAATCTTCTACCCCCTCCACCAGGAGCTCGTCTTTTTTGGAGCAACATTTGAAATGGCACCTTTTCAAATACGTGTTGGAAATACAAATACTCCACATCTACAAATTCTCCCTTATCCACCTCGCGTGTTACTTCCTCAAACAAAAGTAATGAATTTGTTAAACACAATTTCCCTGTCACAAAACCATGACTCTCTCTGGCATCATGATTTTCTAACTATCCTCCTGGAAACTCCTTACCAATATATTCCAGCAATTTCCCTTTGACAGATGTTACGCTAACTGCTTTCATCTGCTTTCTGCTTCACTCCTTGGTTGAATAAAGGTGCAATATTTGCTGTTTTCTATACTACTGGGACCCTTCCAGAAACTAAGCAATTTTGGAAGATTATAATCACTCTACTATCTCTACAGCCACTTCTTTTCAGACCCTAGGATGCAAGCCATCAGGCACTGGGGACTTTACAGCCTTTAGATTGAAAAGTTTTCCCGCTACCTTTTCCCCGGTGATAGTGATTGTTTTAGGTTCCTCACTCCTGTTCACCTCTTGATTTTCAAATATGTTTGTGAAGTTCTCAAAGTTTCCCACAATGAATACAGGCACAAAATACCTGGTCAACACTTCCACCATTTCATTGTCTCCTATATTAATTCTAGAGGCTCACTCTTTAGAGCGGCAACAGTCACTTTATTATCTAAAATAATATCTATTATGCAGGAACTGGGGAATGTGGATTGGGAGCGGCTATTTTGGGGCAAAAACATGTGGGAGGCATTTAAAGGCCAGCTGTTTGAAGTGCAGGACAGGCGTGTACCTGCAAAAATGAATGGCAGAATTCGGGAACCATGGATGACAAGGGTAAGCTTAGTGAAAAGGAAAAAGGAAGCATCCACTAGGTCAAGGCATCTAAAAACTGACGAAGCGCTTGAGGAGTACAGTGAAAGTAGGAAGGAACTTAAACAGGGAATTCGGAGGGCTAAAAGGGGCCATGAAATGCCTTTAGCAAACATGTCAAGGAGCAAGAGGGTAGCAAGAGAAAGAGTTGGCCCACTTAAGGACAATGGATGGAAATTATGCGTGGAACTACAGGAAGTGAGTTAAATCCATAATAAGTACTTTGTATCAGTATTCACCAGGGAGAAGGACATGACGAGGGTCGAGGTCAGGGATAGGTGTGTGAACTCTCTTGAGAATGTCAATGTATCAAAGGCGGAAGTGTTGAGTATCTTAAATTGCATTAAGGTGGACACATGCCCGGGGCCGGATGGGACCTATCCCAAGTTACTGCGGGAGACAAGGGGAGAAATAGCTGGAACCTTAACAGATATCTTCACATTCTCTTTGACCACAGGGGAGATTCCAGAGGACTGGTGAATAGCCAATGTTATTCCCTTGTTTAAGAAATGAAGCAGGGACAATCCAGCAAATTATAGGCCGGTGAGCCTGACATCAGTGGTGGGGAAGCTTTTGGAAAAGATACTGAGGGCCAGGATGTATGCATATTTCGAGGAAAATGGACTAGTTAGTGATGGTTTTGTACCAGGAACGTCATGTCTCACCAACTTGATTGGGTTTTTTGAAGAGGTGACAAAGAAAATTGATGAGGGAAGGGCTGTGAATGTAGTTTGATGGTCTTTAGAAAGGCGTTTAACAAGGTCCCACATGGCAAACAGGTACAAAAACTAAAATTACATGTGATTCGGGGTTTGCGGATGTCACAAAGATTGGCACAGTTGCTAATAGTGCCGAGGATTGTCAGAGGATACAACAGGATATAGATAGATTGGAGACTTGGGCACAGAAATGGCAGGTGGGAGTTTAATCCGGACAAATGTGAAGTGATGCATTTTGGAGGATCAAATCTAGGTATGAATTATAGGGGCTGGTTTAGCACAGGGCTAAATAGCTGGCTTTTAAAGCCGACCAAGGCAGGCCAGCAGCGCGGGTTCAATTCCCGTACCAGCCTCCCTGAACAGGCGCCGGAATGTGGCAACTAAGGGCTTTTCACAGTAACTTCATTTGAAGCCTACTTGTGACAATAAGCAATTTTCATTTCATTTTCATTTCATCACTATAAATGGTAGAACCCTTAGGAACATTGACATACAGTAGGATCTGGGCATGCACGTCCATAGTTCCCTAAAAGTGTAAACACAGGTGGCCAAGGTGATTAAGAAGGCATATGGCAAGCTTGCATTGATCAGCCGGAGCATTGAGTACAAGAGTTGGAAAATCATGTTGCAACTATATAAACCTTGGCTAAGCCAAGTTTGGAGTATTGTGTGCAGTTCTGGTCACCACATTATCAGAAGGATGTGGAAGCTTTGGTGAGAGTGGAAGGTAGGTTCACCAGGATGTTGCCTAGTCTAGAGGGTCTTGGCTATGAGGTTGAATAAACTAGGATTGTTTTCACTGGAATGACAGAGGCTGAGGGGAGACCTGATAGAGGTCTAAAAATTCTGAAAGGACAGGGTGGATAGTCAGAGGCTTTTTCCAAGAGTGGAAGTGTCAATTAGAAGGGGGCAGAGGTTCAGAGTGAGAGGGGGAATGTTTAAGGGAGATGTGCTGGATAGGTCTTTCATGCAGAGAGTAGTGCATGCCTAGAGAACAACAGAGGATGTGGTGGAAGCAGGTACATTAGCAACATTTAAGAGACGTCTGGATAGATACATGAACAAGGAGGAAATATAGGGAGTAAGGGCAGAAGGTTTTTATTTTAGTTCGGGCATCATGATCGGCACAGGCTTGGGGGGGCCGAAAGGCCTGTTCCTGTGCTGTACGTTTCTTTGTTCTCTCTGTTCTTCGTTCTTAACAACACCAGGTCCCACATATATGCTGGTGGTGCTCAGTTCTAACTCACTACCAATCCCCTTGACATCTCCACTCTATCTGATTTGTCATATTATTTGTCCGACATCAGGTATCAGGTGAGCAGAAATTTCCTCCAACAGAATATTGGGAAGAGTGAAGCCATTGGCCAGGATTTTCCACCCCCTCCTCGCGGCGTGTTTTCCGGCGGCAGAGGCAGATCACCATTGGCCGCTGGCAGGATCACCGAGGTCTAAAGCATTTTGCGTGGTTCGCCCACCCCACCTGTTGGGGAACCCATCGTGTGGGGTCACCTTCGGTGGGCCCGGAAAATGCCGCCGGCAGGAATGGATGGAAAATTCCGCCCTTTGTTTTTGGTCCCCACCACAAACTCCATTCCCGGATGACCATTTCATTCCTCCCCCTGGCAATTGTCTGTTGCCAAGCCAGACTGTTTTGCAATCTTGCTGTTTTGGTCGATCCAGATGTGAAGTTCTAACCACATCTGCTTTTTCAACAACAACCTCCAGAATATCACCAAACTCTGCCCTGCCTCAGATCTTCTGCTGCTGAAACCCTTATCCATGCCCTTGTTAGATTTAGGCTTGAGTTATCCAATGCTCTCTAGTCCCACCTCTCATTCAAAACTCTGCTGCCCTTTTCTTAACTGGCACCGAGTCTCATTCTGTGAATGGAAGGCGCGGGCACCAATACTGCAACTGAAATGTGGATGATGCATTATACAGATCCTAACAGATATGGATAAAGTTCACAGGTGTTATTGCATGTATTGTTGAAGTAATAAGTGGTACTACGATCTGTTTTCATTATGCATTTAACATGGTGTGTAATTTATTCTGAACTACTGCATTTGAAAAAGGCCTCTGGGAAGGTTTCTCCAGTTAGAAACAGTCCCAGATGAAATGCATTATCCCGAACCTGGGTTGAAAAATATGGACCTATTATGAGGACAGTATTTTGCAATCAAATACTTTGAATAGTAGGTCCCATCTGGATGCAGTTATCGTCAGGATCCTGGCAATGAAGTCACCAGACTCGCAACAGGAAGACACAATGCCGCCACTCCTGTGGAGAAAGAAAGTTGCAAAGTTGTAAGTTGAATTTTTTCCCTTCCGCATCTGCATCCAATTTCAGAGCACTTGGCAGAAGAACATGTTTATGAGTAAACCATTTAAATGTATAATTGATTAAATAAGGTAGAACTCTTCTTTTGAAAACAATAGGAACAGTTTGGGACATATTTATCTGTAGAATCATCTGTCAGTTTTCAGCTCTCTTCTCTTGGAACGGCCGAGAATAGGATTTGCTGAAGGTTACATGACAGCTAGCTATGTCATTGAATTTGGTCAGTCCACAGTGACTTCAATTTTCTTTATCCTATTTCGCTGTATATCAGTAAAACTAAATTAACAAATGAATGGACAAGTTAGAAGACCAGCCCCTTAAAGGGATACTGCATCAAACAAGAACAAATTCCAAAGGAAACTTAAAACATCAAAATAACAGGTGATTAAAGGGGGTCAATAAATCTCCCCAGTCTCTGTGGTGCATACTGGACAGGGAAAACCTTGATTGAGCTGACAGACACCGTGTGCTCCATCTCCAAGTACACACAGATTTTCCATCAGAATGGAGCCGATCTTTTATTTCATCTCCAGTGTCAACAAAGAGCAGGCTTTCATCTGTCCTTTCAGCCACAAAGCCCTCCAGTTCAATTCGTGTTTTTTAAATGAAAATGCGCACGCTGCACTATTGCCCGTGTGACTTTGATAACATTACCACAATAAACATTTCACAACCAATTTGCTTAATAAAACACTTCCCAGCCTGCAGCGAGATTTTCCAGGTTAACATAACTTCAGATCATCTCAAAGCTGAACCTGAAGCCATGGCTATTGTTGTTCACCAGTAAGCCGCTTTGGGTTGTACAGGGGAACTGATAGCTGGGGACCTGGTAGCTGAGCGGCAAGACAAACCCAACGCAAAAATCTCCATGCGTGTAAAACAAAAAAGTCTAAGAAAATATTAATGACCTTGTGTTATTGAACAAGATTTTACTTTGGAAAATATAAATTCCCATTGAAGGTTGGCAGGGAGATGAGCCAATGAACTGAATAGGGGCAATTCAAATTGCCCAACTTATTTAGTATCTCGACAAATTCTTCTCCCAGTAGTTTTATATCCCAAATATATTGTGCTAGTTTAGGATTCCGAAAGTGCTTACTACTATTCTTTGCCACATTATAAGCCTTTTCATTTAACCCAATACTATTCCTAGTAAACCATGGAAGGAGTTTTTTGTTTTTCAATTAGATTGGTTATGGTTGAACACTAGAATTGTTTCTTTAAATGTTTCCCACTGTTCATTTATCACCATACCTTTCAGTCTGTTTGCCCAAGTGACCGTAGTCAGTTCTCTCCTCTGACCTATATCAATGTTTTTGGCTTTATCTAAGTTTAAGATTATTGTTTGCAACTGGAATAAGACACTATCAAACTGAACATGGAAATCATTTGAATCACGATAATTTTTTCCAAGTGAATTTTTTGCTATGAGTCCACAATTTAACCCATCTCACTATGAGATTGTGGGCGCAATTCTCTGTAAAAGTTTCTAAGTGTGGTAGCGAGCGGGAATTGCCGTGAGCAACCCGGCACTCGGCCCAACGAGGCCGGCAACGCTATTCAATGTTAATTGGTCCACTTTACGAGGCCTCACAAGCTTCTCATCACAAATGAAAACTTGCCAGCCCCTCCAACCCCCGCCGTCCCCCCACTAACAAGGTCGAGCAGCACTTAAGCTGCACTTGCTCAGTCAACCCCAGCCAGCTCCAGTGGCCACCAGCTCCACTGTGTTCCAACGCCTCTGATGAGGCGGCATCACACGGTTAGCCAATGGGACAGGGTGGCACGGCTGTACATGTGCCGCCGACAAATGCGCTGGGGCATCGAATGCCACAGGATGAGGTAAGCAGCTGGCTGCCTCCACCTCAGATGTTCATCCTGGGAAAACACCAAGACGGAGTGGTCGAGCTAGGAGGGTCAAGCATGTTGAGGATCATTGAGGGCACCAGGGTAGGGGGGAGGGGTTGGGGATGGTAGGGAGGGTGTGGGAAGGGGGGGGGGGGGCGAGGTTGAGGTGGTGGGGAGGCGGCACCATTGGGAGTGGTGTTTGTACAATACATTAAACACCTTTTTGCACAGCCATTATGATGCTTCTGTCACTTCCAACCAAAATGCGGGTTGACCCCCGGATCCTTGGCCATCTCCCGCCTCCACCCCCCCCCCCCCACCCCCCACCCCCCTCCCTAGTCTTAAACTCCATCCCTCTAGCAATGAAGGACAAAACTCTATTCGCCTTTTTAATCACCTGTTGCACCTGTAAACCAACTTTTTGCGACTCATGCACTAGCACCCCAGGTCTCTCTGCACAGCAGCATGTTTCAATATTTTGTCATTTAAATAATAATCCCTTTTGCTGTTATTCCTACTCAAATGGATAACCTCACATTTGTCAACATTGTATTCCATCTGCCAGACCCTAGCCCATTCACTTAAACTAGCCAAATCCCTCTGCAGACTTCCAGTATCCTCTGCACTTTTTGCTTTACCCCTCATCTTAGTGTCGCCTGCAAACTTGGACACATTGCACTTGGTCCCCAACTCCAAATCATCTCTGTAAATTGTGAACAATTGTGGGCCTAACACTGATCCCTGATTGCCGACCCATTAATCCCCACTCTTTGCTTTCTGTTAATTAACCAATCCTCTATCCATGCTACTACTTTACCCTCAATGCCATGCATCATTATCTTATGCAGCGGGGGGGGGGGTCCCGTAACAGCCTCCCCGAACAGGCGCCGGAATGTGGCGACTAGGGGCTTTTCACAGTAACTTAATTGAAGCTTACTTGTGACAGTAAGCGATTTTTATTTTCATTTCAACCTTTTCTGTGGCACCTTGTCAAAAGCTTTCAGGGAATCCACATATACCACATCCATTAGCTCCCCGTTGCCTACCGCACTGGTAATGTCCTCAAAGAATTCCATTAAATTAGTTAGGCACGACATGCCCTTTATGAACCCATGCTACATCCATCCTGATGCCTCACTATTTCTTCCTTGATGAGAGAATCCAGCATCTTCCCAACTATCGAAATTAAGCTAACTGGCCTATAATTACCCACTTCTGCCTACCTCTTTTTTTAAACAGTGGTGTCACTCACGTTTGCTAATTTGCAATCCGCCGGGACCACCCCAGAGTCTAGTGAATTTTGGTAATTTTACAGTGCATCAAATTCCAACTTCCAGCAAATTCCGGATTTAGCACTTGGTTTATGAAGTACCCTACACTTCCCTACTCCATGTGGAAGGAAATACTACCTACTTTGAGTTCTGCCAAGACCCCATTGCAGCTGTATTCCAAACATGGTAAAAAATAATTGAAATCCAGGGGTGAGGTGACACTGACTATCCTTGGCATCAAGTACTTGAGTGAACATGGTATCATGGAACTCTAGTAAAATTGATGTCAATGGGAATTGGGCAAAGACTTTCCACTGACTGGAGCCATAGGCAAAATCGAGAAGGATATGAGTAACACCGATAATACAGGCTCAAATAAAGACAGTAGCGACCCAAGAAATTCTAGATTTAGAATTAGTTTGGGTGGAACTAAAAAAAAATAACAAAGGTATTCTAAAAGTACTCTAATAGTATTGAACAGAGTGTTGCAGAAAATATAAATCAGCAAATTAAAGGAGCATGAAGCAAGGATAATGCAATGACCATGGGGTACTTTAGTCTCCATATAAGCGAGGTAAAACAAATGAACAAAAGTAGTTTTGAGGATGAATTCATAAAGTGTATTCAGACAGTTTTCTAGATTTGATTTGAATTGATTTATTGCTACGTGTACCGAGGTACAATGAAGAGTATTGTTCTGCTTACGGTACAGATCATTCCATACATGAAAAAACATAGGACACACATAAATACACAATACATAGGCACAGACATCGGGTGAAGCATACAGAGTGTAGTACTGCTCAGTAGAGAAGAGATGTAGAGAGATCAGTTCCGTCCATAAGTGGGTCATTCAGGAGTCTGGTAACAGCGGGGAAGAAGCTGTTTTTGAATCTGTTAGTGCGTGTTCTCAGACTTTTGTATCTCCTGTCCATTGGAAGAAGTTGGAAGAGAGAAGAACCCGGGTGGGGGGGGGGGGGGTCTTTGATTATGCTACCCGCTTTCCCCAGGTCGCAGGAGGTATAGAGAGTCAATGGATCAGAGGTGGCTTTTTATAATGGACTGGGCGGTGCTCACGACTCTCTGTAATTTCGTACGGTCTTGGGTCAAGTAATTGCCATACCAGACTGTGATGCAGTCAGATAGGATGCTTTCTATGGTGCATCTGTAAATAGTGGTAAGAGTCAATGTGGACATGCCTAATTTCCTTAGTTTCCTGAGAAAGTATGGGCTCTGTTGTGCTTTCTTGGTCGTAGTGTCGACCTAGATGGACCAGGACAGATTGTTGATAATGTGCACACCTAGGAATTTGAAGCTGTCAACCATCTCCATCTTGGCACCATTAATGCAGACAGGGATGTGAACATGTGTCCATGAACCAATCTTGTATCACACCAAGTGGCTTAGTTGGTAATGCCCCTGCCTCTGAGCTGAAAGATCCTGAGTCAGTTCCCACTCCAGGATTTGTTGGACACAGCAAGAACATTCTCGCAACTCAAAGCAGATCATTAATCAGCCTCCATAATCCTTCCAATGCACCACACCACTTTCCAAGTTAGTAAAGAGTATGAAGGCATGCAAAACTAACAATTCTAGATCTGCTATTGTGTAACGAGACAAGATTAATTATTAATACTTCACTAAAGGTCCCTTGGGAAAGAGTGATCATAATATGTGGATTGTCATGTTAAGTTTGAGAGTGACATGGCTAAGTCCAAAAACAGTTTTCTAAATTTAAATAAGAGCCAATTGTATGAGGGTCAAGACGGCTGAAGTAAATGCTAAAATTAGATTAAAAGATATGATGATTAATAAGCAATGGAAAGCATTTAAAGGAATAGTTCATAATTCTCAATCAATATACATTCCATTGAGGTACAGAAATAACACTGTAAAAGTGATCGCGCCATGGCTAACTAGAGAAGTTAAAAATGCTCCCAGAAAGGCTTATAGAGTTGTCAAAAGGCCAGTGAGAATAAGGATTGAGAGGGTTTTAAAATCAACAGAAGCTGACCAAGAAATTGTTAAAGAGTAAGAAAAGAAAATCTGTGTGAGCTAGCAAGAAATATAAAAACAGATTGTTAGAACTTTTATAAGTACGTGAAAAGAAAAAAATTGTAAAATTAAATATGAGATCCTTAGAGGCAGAAACTGGAGAAATTACAATAGGGGTAAGGAAAGACAGATGTTAAACAAATATTTTGTGTCTTTCGTCATATTAAAAGACTCAAAGGAAATGTGTGGAGCCATGAGTCAAATGAAAACGACAAATTTAAAGTGATTTATATCAGTAAAGTAAAGGTACTGGAGAAATTAACAAGATTGAAAAGCTATAATCCCTTGCATCTAATGACCTTTAAAGGAGTTGGCTACAGAGAAAGTGGATGCATTGGTCTTGATCTTCCAGAATTCCCTGGATTGGAAGGTGGCAAATGTGACTCAGCAGTCCCAAAAAAGAGTGAGAGCGAAAATGGAAATGAAAGCCAGTTAGTCTGACATCAGTACGAGGGAAAATACGGGAATGGACTGTTACGGGCACAGTAACTGAAAGAGGAAACTCATGTAATTAATATTAGTAAAGAAAAGGTACTGGAGAAATTCATGGGAATGAAAGTTGTCATGGGAATATCTCTTTAAGAAATGTTTTTGTCTTATCACATGGCTTCAGTGATGTCATTGTGTGGGTGGAGCTGGGCTGTGGCTCTGGGAGTTGGTTTTACTTTCATTTTGGTTTGGGACTTGTTTTGTGGCTCTGAGGTTTTGCTTTCATTTCTCACATTTGGCTGCTGTACTCAGAACGAGAAGTATCTTAGCCTGTCCCTCTATCTTCATTTTAAAAGCTGTTTCCATGTTACTTGATAACTTGAAAAGAAATAACTGTTTTCTGGAAGGAATTCAAACCTGCTGTTTTGGAAAGGAAACAGGAGCATCTATACCAGGTCTTCAGTGCCGTGCGCTGTGACACACCTTTGAAAAGGGGTTTCTGGTTAATGGGATCTTGTTATTAAATTGGAACAGTTAAAGGGGGGAATTTATTAAGGGGTATACATAGATTACTGTAGCTGTGTGGGGTATTTATGTTGGTAGTTAATAAAAATGCTTACTGTGTGTGTTTATAAAAATGTTAAATAAATTCATAGAATAATGCTTGTTTTTGATTAAAAGTGCTTAAGGCCTCTGTTGAATAACACCTGAAAGGTATGCTCATCCTTGTGCTCATTGTAACCAAAATCGATAAACAGTTGTAGGTCAGGTGAACTCAGTAATATACTTTGGAGTTTTCTAAACCCTGGCCCATGACAAAGTTAACAAAACTGCATCTTAGGTGCCAAACAGAGCATGCTGTTGAGAAGTATAACATTATCTTCTTTGTTATGAAGAATGGAAAAAACAAATTTTTTTTTTTAAAAGGAGAGAGATCAGTAAGTGTTGGTATTGACAGGGATTTGGAGGTCTTTGTGAAGGAATGACAAAGTTAACATGCAGATACAGGAAGCAATAAGGAATGCAAATAGCATGCTAGCCTTTATAATGGGAAGGTTGGACAATCAGAGCACTGCAATGGAAATTAACACATGCTATAATCATAGAGGGCTTTAGCTAGAGAGCACTGTATAAAATTTTAGTCACCTTACAATGGAAAGATATAATTGTCTGAGAGGGGATACAATGAAGGTTCACTGCATTAATTCCTAGGATGAAAGGACTGTCCTTTGGGAAGAGGCTGATTCGAATTGGCCGATATTCCGAGGAGTTTAGAAGAATGAGAGACGATCACATTCATAGAATCATAGAATCCCTACAGTGCAGAAGGAGGCCATTCGGCCCATCGAATCTGCACTGCCCACCCTGCCCTATCCCCGTAACGCCGTAACTTAACCTGCACATCCCTGGACATTAAGGGGCAATTTAGCATGGCCAATCCACCTAACCTACACATCTTTGGACTGTGGGAGGAAACCGGAGTACCCAGAGGAAATCCACACAGACACGGGAAAAACATACAAGCGCCACACAGACAGTCACCTGAGGCTGGAATTGAACTTGGGTCCCTGGTGCTGTGAGGCAGTAGTGCTAACCACTGTGCCACCATGCCGCCTGTGAAACGTATAAAATTATTTGAGAACTTGAGACGGCGGAGGCCGTTCCACCTGGCTAGAGGGCCTCAATCGCAAGATTATAGTCTCAGGATAAAGGGCTGGTTTAGCACAGTGGGCTAAATAGCTGGCTTGCAATGCAAAACAATGCCAGCAGCGCAGGTTCCATTACCATACCGGCCTCTCCAAACAGGCGCCAGAATGTGGCGACTAGGGGCTTTTCACAGTAACTTCATTGAAGCCTACTTGTTACAATAACAATTATTATTATTAAGGGGCTGACAATTTACGATTGAAATGTGGCGACGTCTCTGACTCAAAGTTTATGACATTTTGGAATCACTATCCCAGAGGGCTGTGGATGCGCAAATAATGAGTATAGGCAAGGCTGAAGTCAATCAATTTTTTGAGGAGAATGAAGGAAATCAAGGGATTTGAATGGGAAAAAATACAATTAAAAACCACAATAGGAATTTCCCCTTCCCACCCAATGCCAGAGGAAGTTGTCATTGATGATAAAGTTAAAACATTATTTTACTGAAGAGCAGAGCATATCTGTGGACCAATGTTGCCGACTCCTGCTACATTTTTTATGTTCTTATTCTCATTGCAGTGGAGATTAACAAAGAAGGAGTATAAAACAATGGCGAAAAATATTGTTTCAAAAGCAAATATTTATGGTTTCCACCTGTAAGGATAAGGGCAGCAGATGCATGGGAACACGGACATATGCAAGCTCCCCTCCTTTTTATTTGTTGCAAAAATATACTTTATTCAAAAATATGTGGAAGGACATTACAAATATTTCAAAATGACTATCACACAGAGCGCAGTAATATTCAGGTTTTCTACATATATCATGTTGCACTCTGAGGTACTTTAACACAGTCAAAAAAAATTAAAGATATTTCAAGATGGTCATTATAAATTGTGCAAAAGTATTTAATTTTTCAACATGGATCAAGTTGTGCTCTGAGGTGCTTCCATATAATTGTAATACATGAAATATTCACTGTATACATTCAATAGTCCCAAGGGGTTCTATACAATTCATCCCCCTTAGTTCACTGTGGCTGAAATGTCTGAGACAGCGACATTCCAATCCAGACAGTATCCTGACTTGGAACTATATCACCATTCCTTCATTGCTGCTGGGTCAAGATCCTGGAACGCCCTCCCTAACAGCACTACACCACTGCAGCCATTCAAGAGGGTGACTCAACACCACTTTCTCAAGGGTAATTAAAAATGGGCAATAAATGCTGACCTAGCCAGCAATTCCCTCATGCTGGGAAAGAATAAATAAAGCAGTCAAATCGAACTATTGTAACTTTGAATCATATGATCATTCGCTACCACTTGGTTTTAAACATATTGTCCCAATATTCAATGCGATTCAGCAGCTTTCTCTATTTTGGTTAAAGTCTGCAGGCGTGGTGCAGCAGGTGCTGAAATATTTTCTTGCTGAATTAAAATCTTGTGCACAGACCACTTGTCTCCAGGCATGGGTGGGTGGGTAGTCCTTCCTCTTGGCAATATGCATGACTGGGAGAATGAGCAGAGGTCACACAGAGAAGGGAAAACTGCTAGAAGTGGGAGAAGAAGAGGCACATGTCTTTCAGCAGGAGCTCATATCTGCAGGTCAGTAAGGAGCAGAAACCAAAGAGAAAATGCTGGGAAATCTCAGCAGCATCCGTAGGGAGAGAAAAGAGCTAACGTTTCGAGCCCAGTTGACCCTTGGTCAAGTGAGGAGCAGATCCACTGGGGAACAGATTGATGGAATGCTGTAACACCCGGAAAGCACGTTGCATCCAGATATCCAGAGTCATGATATCAGAAGTCTGAGTTTTTAAGGGAACAGGCTGAGATTCCATGACGATAGTCTAAACTTCCACTGGAGCACTCAGGCATTGGTGAAATGTTGCCCGTGCCACAATAGAAGCTGGCCACCAGAGACTCTACCATGTTGGGGTCCACAAGTGTACTACAGGAAGTTACGACCTGTTTCATGTTGGAAAGAGTGGACTCCAAGCTCTTGATATCGAGGGCAGGTTTTCCTGCAGGATTTTCAGTGCACCAGACATTTAGATGGGTGCACCCATCAAGCTTTTTCTGTAGCCTAGCCCATCAAAGTTTGCACCCAATGCCTCTCAGCAGAACTAGAGTGTGACATTGTTCACCACAAAGGCACGAGGAAAGGTTTGTAGATGTGCTACATCTACAAACCTTTCCTCGTGCCTTAGCTACAGCGCATGTGTGTGTAAGTTATCACCAGACTGAATTCAATGCCTGCAGTGGTGGCACTGCCCGTTGGTCGGAAAGCCAATGGCAACCCGGCCGTGAGCATTTCCAGGAGCCCTGATTGGGGTTGCACATCAATCAGCAATTAGCCACCTGCTATTAGAGCTACTGGGTGGAATTTTCCATTTGGGAGATGCCAGAACTGAATTACACCAGTTTCATGATCCCTTTGGGGTGGTAAAGTGGGATGCAGCTCAATGTTCCATGCCATGCAAATTTCTGCATGGTGTGGAACACGAGGGATTCCCAAGAAATCTTGCTATCAGGTCAGATACCTTGGTCAGATCATCATATTGACCTGGATTGCGTGGGTGCCCACCCGTATCCCCAAGTACGGGGGAGTGACCCAACCTGCCCATCCCCCAGGGACCCCTGTAATAGGATGACCCCCGCAAGGACCCCTGCAATAGGTGGACCCCCCCCAGGGACCGCTGTAATAGGATGACCCCTCGCAAGGACCCCTGCAATAGGTGGACCCCCCCCCCCAGGGACCGCTGTAATAGAGGGACCACCACAGGCGCCCTTGTAATAGGGGGACCCAGCACTGGGACCCCTTTAATAGGGAAACCCCCACAGGGACCCCCTGCCTAAAGGGTCCCCTTTCCCAGACCCCCCCCCCATCTAGACACCCCCCCCCCCCCCCCCCAAGAAACAGGACCCCTGTCTGGAAGCTAGAGGGCAGTCCAGAAAGGAGCAGTGGGAAGCATTATAGCTGTAATATTGACACTGCAGCCCCACGTGTCCATTCTTCAAAGGAGAACAGCTGTATCTGTGTCTGGTTCCTACTGATTCCTTAGCTGCAAGCCATTCATAGCTTTTGAGTAGTGGTCTGTGATTGACAGATGCTACAAACCACCTGAATCTTTGATCCATTCATATTTGTAAACATTGACCACATCAAAGAAATGTAAGTGCATTCCAAGCAGTAACTGCATTCCAATCATTAAAGCGTGTGATCTCACTGCACTTACCTCTCTTTATGCCCCAATGCCCAAGTCTCTATCTCATCGGGGAATGTGATCTGGCCATCCCGGGATGGAGAATCCCACCCACTGTGCCTTTAAAGGCGGCAACCTCACCAGCAAGACCTACCAGCCAGTCAGAGGCTGGCAGCTTTCAGTCCCAGCAACAGCGGCCTGTGCTATGACTGCAGGAGACGTGTTGAAGAAGCCATGGAGGAGGCCCCCATGAGTTGTGAGGGTTTGTTATTGAGTACAGATGGTTGCTCTTTAGGTGGGGGGTGGCTTTTGACACTGTTTGGACTCTCCATGGATCACAGGGGTATGCCTAATTGCCAATAGTACCTATCCCAGTACCCACCACGGCTGCAGGTAGAATATCAGTGAGGTCAGGATGAGGGCTTTAAGTGCCCCTTAATTGGCACTTTGGGTAGTGGTTAGTACTGTTGCTTCACAGCGCCAAGGTCCGAGGTTTGATTCCTGCTTGTGTCAGTGTCTTTGCAGAGTCTACACATTCTCCCTGTGTTTGTGTGGATTTTCTCTGGGTGCTCCGGTTTCCTTCCACAAGTCCCGAAAGATGTGGGGCTGGATTTTCTGGTCGCCGACACCAAAATCTCGTTCGGCAATTGGCTGGAGAATCAAAGATCCCAACCAAATCGGGGGCGGTGCGACTTTCGCGATGCCCCGCCCCCTCCAAAGCCGAGTATGCTGCGCGATGTATCGGCGTGCCTCAGACATTGCCTGAGACACGCCACCCCCGATGCTCCGCCCCCAACCGGCCGAGTTCCCGACAGCGTCGGTCGTCTGTGGTCTCATCCGCGGTCACGGACCCGGCAATTCTCCGGGCCGTATCGGCAGCTAGAGCTCTACGCTGTCGGCATGCTTAACCCCAGCTACACGGAGGATCGGTGGCCATTTTACACAATTTTTCTGGCAAAAAACGTTACCGTTCCCACGCTGGCGTGGGGACATAGCCCCAGAACCCAGCCCGCGCTGTTAGGTAATTTGGACATTCTGAATTCTCCCTCTGTGTACCAGAACAGGTGCCGGAGTGTGGCGACTCGGGGATTTTCACAGTAACTTCATTGCAGTATTAATGTAAGCCTACTTGTGACAATAATAAAGATTATTATTATTAATTGGCCTCTGGGTGGGAAGGCCATCCTCAACTTTCCACCTCC